>NC_041232.1:49936526-49945139 GCF_002837175.3 Physeter macrocephalus | reverse complement strand
GCCGCACCGCCCCCCCCACCCCGCTCAGCACCATCATCGCTCTTCTCCCAACCACCAGCCACCCCCTCCCCCGACCCCTCTGATCCTTTCCCAGCCCTATCCCTTCATGCTGCCTTCCCTGCATCGAATTTTCCACTCTCAGGCTTAAATGCTAATCTGGTCCCTTTGATCATAGGGGACATTTTCTAGCAAAATCAGTCCTGTTGAGGTGACATAAGCCACCACATTTCAGAGAGCTCCCGGAAGAGGGCAATGCTGAGTCCAAAGGCATAGAGCCCAAAAGACAGAGTTCCAGGCCCTGGGGCAGACACGTGGGAGTCATTTTCTATCGTGTGCACCAGAGCTGGCAGAGACACCTGGCTCTGGTCCCACCTATGTCACATACTGCCCCAGTGAGCTTGCGCCTGTTCCTCAGCTTCTCTGAGCCTCAGCTGACTGATCTGTCAGGTGGGGTTATGATCATGTTGTATTGCAGCATGGCAGGGAGAAGTGGACAGAATGCTGGAAGTGCCCAGCCAGTGTCAGCCCTTGCGGAAGAGTCTGGCTGTGGCGGACTGAGGAGGACTGGGGGTGGGGTGGAGGGAGGTGCCCCAGCCAATGAGCCGGGGACCTCACCCTCCTCCACTTCCGGACATGCCTGCTCCAGGCATAGTGGGCCCACAGCACTGTCACTTCCGGCCACACACCTTCCAGACCTGTTGGTGGGAGGGTAGTGTGGCTTTTCCAAACACAGTTCTCCAGCAAACAGGCACTGGAGATGAGTAAAAGTCTTTGCCTTCTCTCCTCTGTGCTCCCATCCCGGGTTTCCTTCCTTATCCCCACCCCTTCCTGCCTATCTCTTCCCAGAAAAGGGAGGCAGACAGCCTGTCCTCAGTGCCCGTGGTCTCAATGGTCATGATGGTCCACCCCGGCAAAGTCTTCATGCTCTGCGATGTAACTCACCCCACCCCACCCCTGTCTGCCCCATCCTGCTCTGCCTTCCATAGCTAGGCCATTCCAGCCCCAATTTGGAAGCACTTTTGCCCAAGGATCAGATCTACTCCTTACATCTCCCAGTACTATATACCTGGCTCACTGTTTGTTGACTGACTGCGTGACTGACTTAAGGATAATTGAGGGGGTCCAGGGCTGCCCCACAGCTGGCTTTCTGCCTCCCTGCAAACTGAACTTCATGGTCACCAAATACTGCCAACCTGAAGGCCTTGGAGGGCCGCTCTGAGTGACAAGAGCAGGGTCCTCTGTCGTTAGCAGTGCCAGCCACGCACCAATAGTTAATATGCTGCCACCCTTCAAAATAATTTGTTCTCTAGAGGAAACTGACACTCCCCTCACAATCTCATTAGTCATTAGAAATAATGACATCTTGCAAATCGTGCAGCCCTTTCCAGTTCCCAGAGCCACATGCTCTCCTGAGCTCACCAAAGCCTCGCAACCATCTGGTTGGGGGAGGGGGACCTTCTGCGTGGTGGATGAAAGCTCGGGAGCCAGACCACCTGGGTTCAAATCTGGGCCCTGCAGTTTTTAGCTCTGCGATGTCCAGAAAGTTGCCAAACCTCTCTGTGCCTCAGTTTCCTCATCTGTAAAGTGGGGGTGACAGTGGTACCCACCTCATAAAATTAAAGTGCTCGGAGCAGTGCTTGGCTCGTGGCGAGTGCTTCAGATGAGTCAGCCCTCATTGTCCTCTCTGAGGGCATGGGTCCCAACGGAGGGAGTGAATGGATGAATCTCTGCATGTACCATATGGGCTGACACCTGCCATCTAACTGCAGGGGCCAGTCCAGCCTACCCGACTCCAAAAACCAACCTGCTCTGTGGGGTTGGAGGGCATGGCCTTGGGCTTTGAGGAGCATGCATCTAGAGGGGAGACAGACAGGAAGGGAGGTCCTCCTTAGGTATCGCAGGGGCTCAGGAGGCAAAACATCAAAGAGAAGCTTCAGGTGTCCCCAGGAAACCAGCCCCACTGCAACCTATGTTAACCTCAAACCCATCAGACAAGTGGATGTTCAGGGGCCTGAGCTGAAAGAGAAGTTGCTTTAAGACAGGTCTTGAGCAGAACAGGGTTCCTTGTTCCTGAGAGCAGATACCCCAACAGGTGTGGGTGGCCGTGACTAGTTTTCTCACCTTTTACATTTCGAACCCCTTATCTGAAGTCCTCAGAAACATCTTGGCCACCCATCCATCCATCTATCCATATTTACCTATCACTATTCATGTACCACCGATCATAAATCTATCTGCTTTCTGCAATCATTTTTCTCTCACCTGTGCATCTATCATCCAACATTTAATCTGGATATCTAGCATCTATTAATAATGTCTGCCATCCATCCATCTCTGTGTCTATCTGTAGTCCATTATCAGTCATGAGTTAATACAGTGAGTATTCGTGTACTTAAACCTGGACCATCTAGTTCCAAGGGGACGGGAGTGGGGTCAGGGGTGACTCCAGGAGGGCTAGGGTGGCTGGATCAAAGATGGACGGGAAGGAAACTGGAGGGCTGATGAAAGAAGAGCCTGGGACCCTCCTCTCACAGCTGGCTTGGCCTGATGGATGGAGGGGAGAGGGGCATGAGAGAGGAGAGAAGTAGAAGAGGGGGAGGCCTGCTAAGCCATTAGAGGGGTGGGCTTCATGCTAACCTAGATAATCCCCCCTCAGTCTACCCCCCTTTCCAGGACAACCCCGTGAGGGGTGGGGGGATGCCCGGGCTCAGGTGTCAGGGCAGAGAAGGTGGGTGCTACCCTCCACCAGCACCAACACACACAGAATCCTGCAGTCTAAAGGGCTGAGCTTCTGCAGGCAGGCCGAGGGCAGAGATGGGGTGCCCAAGGAGAGATGGCCAGGAGCAGCCTGGAAAAGACCCATCCCAGCCTTTCCCGGCCCTGGCTGTGTGCTGGTATCACCTGAGTAGCTTTTGAAACAAACGAAAACCAAAACCATAGAGGCCTGGACCAATCCATATCTCAGGGGCTAGCTGGGCACACCTGTATTTTGAAAGCCCCCAGGTGAATTTCATAGCATCCATGGGTGAGAACCACCATCTTATAAGATCCAAGACTCCTGATGTTATTCTCAGAAGTGTGTCTTGAGGAGGAAGGAGCAGACTTTGGTGCTCTAGGGGCAGGACTTGGGATCTGGGCAGGGTTGAGCTCTCCAGGGTACAAAAGAGGAAATATTCTTCTGGGTTGCCTCCATGGGGGCCAGGGAGACTTCTGCCATGGTGTTCAGAAAGCATCATCCTCACCTTGGGTCATACTGGAGGAGGCTGGCCAGGTGACCTCTGAAGACTGCATCCCCACCCAGGGCCACCAGAAGTCCTTGTCACAGTTGCAGCCTCTGGTTCAGGTGTGACTCCTGCTGTGTTAGACTAGTCAGTTTGACCCTGAGCTGCGTGCGCCTCCCCAGGAGGACAGCGGGCAGGCCATTAGAAGCTGGGGTGTCCCTCTCCTCCCTCGTCCCACAGGAAGCTGAGCCCCACCCTCAGTGTTAAAAATGAGCCATGGGTCAGAGGGGCCGGAGGTTTGCCAGGCACTGCATTCTGTCTCTGGCTGTGGCAGGGGGTGGGGAGGAAGGGGGTGAACCCATTAACACCACTCTCTTTGTGAGGCTGTGGGAAGATCTGCGGCCAAGGTAAGGGTCAGCCCGTGGCTAGGGTTAGAAGTTGGTCTATGGCCGGGTCATCTGCAGGCGGCGGACAACTGCGCAGCTCTACGGCTCAGCTAACAAGAGCCCCCTCCACGGTTAATAGCGACAAGCACTCCAAGTGGGTACTGTTACTTCTTCCTCGGTATCTGTGGCCGCCTCAACTAGATTCTCACCCCGTCAATGAGATGTTCTTAAGGCGTTCCTTGGTCTCTCCTCCTCTTGCCCCTGCTGTCTTGTGGACCACCCTGCCCTTACCCACCCCCTGCAGAAACCTCCTCCCTTTGCTGGAATAAAGCCCGGCTTTGTCTGTCTCCTTGAGAGCTGAGGACAAACCGGCCGTAATTTATGCTCCCGCATGATATAAAGGAAAAAATGCCCCATTATGCTATAAATTATCCTGTGATGGGTGAAATGCTGGAGACTGTGCCAGACGCCAGCGGAAACCCCATTAGACAACAGGGTTGGGCTGCAGAAGTCCCCATAGAACGCAGGGCCGTCTGTCGTGCGCCACGTGCCTGGGAAGGATAAGGTAGCAGATCTAATGTATAAACAGTTACCTGGAGAGCCGGCCACGTGCCGCAGCCCCAGTGAAAGATGACTTCCACTTAGTGCCACCGCGTGCCCCAAGCTCCTTCTGGGAGGCCTGGCGCAGACTCACAGGCACGAGGGTCACAGGCTGAAGGCCAGAGAAGGAGGTAGCTAGGGATGTGGGTATGGCCTCCCCGGGCCGCTCACCCATGCCGCGCCTCCAGGGCTTAGCTCTTACCTAACTCAGGGCTCCGACGCCTGCCCATCAACTCGAAAAGCACAAGAGAAGAGGGCGCAGGGGCCATTCGCGGCGCCCCGGGGTGGTGACAGTCTTCTGGTTCAGCCTCCCCGGTCATGCTGCAAGCCCCCGAGGGCACAGAGCCACACCTCTGCCCTGGGCAGGTACCAGGGGCTGGAGGGGTGTGGACTTCAAGTCGAGGGGATTCTGCCAGCAGGTCCGATTCTCTGTGTGGTGAGGGGAGAGGACCTCGCAGCCTAGATCCCAGGCAGAGGAAGGCCTGGGGACTCATCAGGACAGAGCTTAACATCTTTGGTCACCGAGGAGACTTAAGGCAGCCGTGCTCTGGGCAGAGGGGCTAGTGAAACTGAGGAGGGGCTGTGAGGCATGTCTGCGGGTTGTCGGGCAGTCAGGAATCAGCGGAGCCTGCTCCATCTGAGCTAAGCAGGGCCCCACCAGGCCCCTCTTCCGGGCTCTGGACAGAAGCCCTGGCCCACGCAGAGCAATGGGGTTATTAGGCCTTTGCCAGCTGTCTGTGCAGACATGGAGGGGTGGAGAGTGAAGAGAGAGAGAGAGATCTCCAGGTAGCACTGTCTTCTACCAGGAAGGAGGGTGACCTGAGAGCTCAGCTCCATTCAGACCCCCTGGGTCTGAGTCCTGGCTTCCCCAGTGACTGGCTGTGTATTCTTGGGAAAGATATTTAACTTCTCTGAGCCTCAGTTTCTCATCTGTACGGTGGAAAGGATAAAATATCCGTCATACTTGCAAAGGGCTTATTTCAGTGCGGGCGTCACGGTAAATATTTGATAAATGAGAACCATTCTGATTATTAGTATTATGGCGGTTATAACCACCTCATGGAGGAGTGGGTGTGGTCAGAGCTGTGGTCTCCCTCCGGCAGGGGCACCACAGAGCCCTGGGGAGGGAGCCAGTCTGACCAGTGCTGTCTGGGGGCAGCAGAGGCCCTGTGATGTGGGAGCTTGGTCCACTGGCTCTTGTCATGAAGAAGACACCGGGTTGACATTGAGGGGGGTGGGCCTGGGAGTCCAGCTGGACCACAGGAGAATCCCTGGGTGCCATGACTTAGGAGCCAGTCTGAGCCACGAGAGGACATGGTGGGCAGTGAGTATGGACACAGGCCAGGAGGAGCCCGCACGCAGGGTCTGAGTCCCAGGCTAGGCTTCCGGTGCAGGCTTGGACCTTGAGGGAATTGTTGAGAATGTGGTGGGTGGGGAAGAGGAAGGAGGGAGGGGTGTGTGTGTCACTGTGACTCCTCGTCCCACGTGCCTGTCACACTCCCTGCCTTTGCACATGCCGCGCTCCCTGACCTGGGATGCCTGCCCCGTGCCTTTTCCACCTGGCAAACCCTGCATGTGCAGCCCCTAGGGCCTGGCTCAAGACTTCTAGACACCCCACACCCCCAGAGCTCATCACGGCAGGCTCTGTGCCTGCAGCGTGGCCGCTGCCCACTCATCTCCCGGAGACACTCACTTCCCAGTTTCTGAGGATTCCTGGAGTGCAGTGTCCTGCAGGTGCCGAGGACATGATCTTGGAGACGAGAGGAGGAACTGCAGTGCAAACGCAGTGCCCTGCCCTGGGGCAGGCCGTGCATGGAGACTTCACAAGCCCTAGGTTTCTGAGCAGAGGGACGGGGGGATCGGGGGAGGCAGAGTGTGGGGTGCCTGTGCAGCCCCTCACAAGGCTTGTGCTCAGCGGGATGCGAGTACCTGCGGGGTCTGAGCAGGAGATAGACAGGATCTGCCTTGGGTTGTGGCTGACTGTGGCTGCCCTGTGGAGAGCAGCCAGCAGGGGCCTGGGTGGATGGCGGGAGACAGCGAGGAAGGGACTCTCACGGCCTCGGCCCTACCCCGAAGCATTTGGAAGGCAGAGCTGGCTGAGGGAATGCGAGTGGGGGAGGCTGGATGTGCCCTGCATCCTCCCACCCCAACATCAGAGGCCGTCTGGAGGGAGCTGGGCAGATCAAGGCCTGGCACGGCCTGCCCTGGGGGCTGGAGTGGCTGAGGGTCCTCATTTGCATCCCCAGTGGAGCGGGAGCCCCATCTCGGGCCTTCTCACCACCCCATCTCCAGCAGCCTTTAATCTGGTTTGATGTCTCCTTCAGCCTTCTTCCCAGGCAGGAAGGCTTTTATCCTTGGGAGGCGGCTCCCGCCCAGCTGCACCCCTGGCCCTGGCTCTGGCACAGTGTGAGTTGTGGGGACAAAGGGGGGGGCATCGCTCGGCTCCTTACTGGCGCACTTCACATGGAGAGCTCTCCCAGGCCTGGCCCGTCTCAGGAGGGCAGTGACACGGTCACACGGCTGCAGAGGGACCCCAATCCAGGCCTGTAACCTTGTTGTGGATGGCGAGGCTGGAAACTCCCGCACCAGCAGGAGAGCAGGCAGTTGTGGGTCCCCAGGCAGGAGAAGAGGGGGTGCAGACCCACAGCCCTACCCACTGCTTCCCTGTTTGAAAGGCAGGTGTGGGACTGCGTGCTGACCACCTCAGGGCTGGCCAGGAGGGGGTAGAGGAGGCCTCTGGACTCAGGGTGGGGGGTCAGCGACCTCGAAAATGGCACAGATTTCAGTTCAGACGATCAGGTTGACACCTACTTGTCCCTTAGGAGCCAGGGTGCTTGACGGGTCAGGACACGGAGAATTCATGGAAAGGGCACAGAGGGGTCTCAGTGTAACTTCGGGGGAAATGTCTCTTGTTGTGGATTAATCCAGGCAGACCACGTGGAGGGTGCGGGGAGCATCTCAGAGGGCCCCCAAATGCTGCCATTTGGTCAGGGGAGGCAAAGGAAAGCCCGGCTTCTCAGGCTGAGCCCTCGCAGATGACTGTTCAGTGTCCCTGGGGTCCTCTCCACACCCCAGGGGTGGGGTGGGCATCCCCATCCCACCAGCTGCCACTGCTGCAGATGAGCAGTAGTCCTGGCTGTAACTGGCACAGAGCTGTATTTATTGAGCATTTTACTCTGTGCCGGGCTCTGGGCTAAAATCCTCAGGTACCTTAACTGATTTCATCCCCCAGCAGCCCTATGAGGTGGGTGTGATTATTCTCCCCTTTTACAGATGAGGAACTGGAGGCCCAGGGAGGGTATGTGACTTGCCTAAGGGGGCCCAGTCAACCAGGATTTGACAGAGAGCCTCAGTTACGCTCTGCAAGACGCCCCGGCCCCGCCCCTCCTGTCAAGTCTGTGTGCCTTCGATTCAAGGTCCTTCCTCATCTATGGGTGAAGTTAGGGAAAAGCAACAGGTTTTTCCCCCTAAGACTCGCTGCCTGTGGCCCTTCAGGCATGAAATCACTCCCCAGGGAGAGCAGATGGTCCTGGGATCCAGAAGGCGGTCCGGCAAGTCCCCTGGTCCCACAGTAAAGAGGCTAAGAGATGCTGAGGGACTGGCATGGCCTCTGCCAGCAGCTGAGGGGCAGGTGCATGGGTACCTGGGGCTCTGGGTTCTGGCCCTGCCCTGCTCACCCCCAGGGCCAAAGGCTCAAGAGCAGGAGAGAGTCCTCCGGCTCAGTCACTGTGAGTGTCTGGAAGTTTCTTCTCACTCCCCAGACTGCTGCCCTTGAGCCTCCAGGGCCCTATGAGAGTGTCTCCTACAGGTCTGGCCCTACATCCCCCCACCCCCAGCCAGGCCCTCCTGGTCTCCTAGCAACCCCTCTGCCTGCCCCACCAGCCACAGAACTCAAAACCATTTATTCCCCACCCCAGCCCCTGGCCCCCCGGTTCTCCCCAGCTCAGGTCCCCCCACAAACCCTCCCTCGGCAGCTGGAGGGAAGAGAACAGTAAAAGTCTATTGCGGCCATAAAGGCATTAGCCATCTGAACACTGGTCCACAGCGCCCCAGCAGCCATCTATCCTTAAGCAGGAAATACTGTTTAATGCCAATGGTAATGAGCGAATCAAATTTTGAAAATTAAACCGGAATTTGAGCATTAGCGCCAGGGTGCTGGCATTTGGCAAGTCAAGCGGTGCTGCTGCCACTCACGTCCTCCCCCCTCGGGGGCCCACTCATCCTGCACAGCCAGCAGGATGCTCCCCGCACACATGTCTGGGGGCCCCGAGGCACCACCCTGATATACCTCAAGAGGGGCCTCCTGTCCTCAACTTGCGGTCAGTGTCTTGCTTCTCTGTTTTCTGGGCTCTCCTTTTTTTTTTTTTTTTTTTTTTGCGGTACGCAGGCCTCCCTCTGTTGTGGCC
>NC_041232.1:49891995-49936497 GCF_002837175.3 Physeter macrocephalus | reverse complement strand
AGGCTCCGGACGCGCAGGCTCAGCGGCCATGGCTCACGGGCCCAGCCGCTCCGCGGCATGTGGGATCTTCCCAGACCGGGGCACGAACCCGCGTCCCCTGAATCGGCAGGTGGACTCTCAACCACTGCGCCACCAGGGAAGCCCTGGGCTCTCCTCTTAAAATGAAAATCCTTCCAGCCAGAGCCCCGTTCTTCCCAGACGTTCTAAGTGAACAAGAGAGAGGAGTCTGTCTCCCAACTGTTGGAGGGGCTGGAGGAAGCATGAGATTCTGGCAGCTAGACTCCTCTGCCTTTTCATCTGCACTTAAATCTTCCCGGAGGTGTCCCCCAATGCTAATAGGTTGGGAAACTGAAACTCAGAATTAGATTGAGGTTCTGGGAAAAAGAAGAATACTCTTGAGGTCAGAGGACTGGGAGATGTGTGTGTGTTGGTGGGGGGTACGGCAGGCAAGAGGGAGTTGGGAAAGCAAAGTCCAGCTCCCCCTGAACCCCCAGGCAGGGACCACTTGGGAGCAAGTGAAAAGAACAGCCAAAAAGGGCCCCCTCCCATCTCTCAGCCTTTGCTCAAATCCTGTTGTGGGTCTGGAGCCCCTGACCCTGACGCCAGGCCACCTCCTCCTGGAAGTCTTCAGAGTGTTGCCACTGTCCCCTTCCCCAACTGGCCCCTACAGACCTGCAGTCCAGAGCTATTGCCTGGCTGTCCTCTCTCATGGGGGGCTCCGTGGCAGAGGCTCTGGGGCCAAAGACTGGATTCTCCAGGGATCTGAGAGCCAAGCACCACCCCCCCACAAACACACACACACACTTACCCAAAGGGGAAAACCAGAAGGGCCCCCAAGACTCATCTCAGACTCTCTGATCAGCCAAGTCCCAGGCACACAGTAAGTGCTCAGTCAATGCTTGCTGAAGGAGTGACCAGAGGCGGCGTGCCAGGGGCTCTGGTCCATTCCCTCCTCAGGTGGTTGTAAACACGTGCACCTGACAGAACTTGGTACTTTTCCCATCCGTTATTTTATTGTCTTCCCCCACCCACCGCTCCTGGGGAGAGGGAGGAAGATAAACTGTGCCCACTCCCCCCGCAGTGAGAGCAGGACATCTGGGCACAGAGAGCTGAGTTGCCCGCTCTGGTTCAGGAAGTGCCAACCTTTTGGGGTGTCACACCCCTGCCTCCTGGAACCCCAGGTGCTCCCTCACCCCTGCAGACACAGGCACTCATAGCTTAAAAGAGCAGGAAGGCAGCAGCAAGGGGGGTCAGGATTAGGAATTCAAGAGACTCCAAGAACCCGGGTTTAGTCCCGTCCCGGCCCCAGCTGCCCCAACCTCCTCATCTAAAAAAGGTGGGAGCCTTGGTGTTTTCCAGGGTCCAGCCCAGCTCTGCCATTCTGCGGCCTTGTTACTGCTGGGGAGGGCACACCAGCTCTGGGGGCCACTCTGTCGCAGCCCTGCTGGCCTTTGTCTTGTTCTGGAACTTGTTTATTGTGGACGGCCTCTGTCCCCGTCCGGAAGTCAGCTCCAGCAAGCTGACTCACCTCTCTTGTTTCCTGCTGTCGAAGCAGGGCATGGAACAGTGTCTGGCACAGAGAAGTTGCTCAGCAAACAGTTGTGGAATCACTGCGGGAGCGTACGAGCCCCTTGATCGGCCCCTGGACCAGGAGGAGCCTATGTGAAAACCCAAGGGCAGGGGAGATTTGGGGTATTTGCCCATCACCCAGCAGGTCACTGGCGGAGCCCGTGACAGCCAAAGATTTCCCGTGCCAACCACTGGGCTCAGCCCAGGAAGTCAGAAGTTGAGCTTAATGGAGCTGCCTGCCTGCCCTAAGCTGGGCTCTGTCAAGCGGCAGATACTGGGCTGCAGACCAGCCTCCTACATCTCTGAGGGGAGACTGCTCCCATGCGGTCTCAGCGACCTCCCACTCAGGGATGTCTTCAGCCCATTTTCCCCCTGACCCTGAGGTCTGTCCTGGCTTCACCTGCCATCAAGGTGGCCTGCGTGGCCCAGTCCCAGCAATACCTGCCTGAACATCTCCTCAGAGAAGCAGCGACAGCCCCACAGCCCTAAAACGGGCTCAGGCTGAGGGTTCACGGGGGGGTAGTGAGAGCATCATAGCCCCACCATCAGCCAGGGACCCTGCGTCACGCAGGCAGGAGGGCTGGGGGCAGGGACTGCTCAGCCTGTCCCAGGAAATCGGGGTCTGTGTCCATGATGGAGCGGCTGGGAAGTGGCTGGGGAAATGGAGTCATTCTCTGAGACTCTCGCTAGGTTGGCATAAGATCCAAGACACCAGCCAAAATGGTGTCACTGGTCGTCTGACACAGCTTGGGGACGGAGCCTTGGGAAAGTGGCCAGGGGTGAGGAGGGCGTGGGGGGGTGGGGACACAAGGAGAGGTTGTCCATCTCAGCTGAGCAGCCACAGCCTGAGTCCAGTCCAACTTGTCACTTCAAGCGCTCCTCCCCCAGATGTGGATCCTCTGGCCTCTCCCTCTCTGTGACCTCTGTCCCCTCAAGTCAGGGCAGGGAGCTCCATTTCCTCTTCCTCCTGGATAGAGAACCCCAGGTCATGGTCATTGCTGTTGTTATTACTGCTGGCCAGGTTCTGTCCTGCAGCATCTCCTGGGAACCTATTGTCCACCACATGAGGAGGGCTGAGTTATTCCCATTTTAGAGACCGAAAAACCTAAGGGGGCGAATAGGTATGCAGCTGGAAGGCAGCAGAGCTGGGGTGTGAGCCAGTGGGCCTGGGCCGAAGGAGGAGATCCACCCTCAGACTCAGAGTCCTTCCACTCCCTGGTCTGAAAGACAAGCCTTAGAATCACTCACCCAGTACCAAAGCCACCTGGAAATAAAGAGGATCCTAGAAACAAATAAACCTTTGCGTCGGGTGGGGTCAATCCAGATCACCTAGAAGAAGTGAGTCTGGAGCCAGGTTTATTTGGTTTCTGGCAGCCTTCCAGAAAGGTAAGGCTAGCTGTAGTTTCCCTGGGGAAGTCCGGACAGGCAGGAAGAGGGGCAGCCTGGCCCCCTCCACATTGGGAAAGTCCTCAAACAGGAAGGGCTCAGGCCTAGAACGGAGAACTGAGAATTGGCAGTAAGGGGTGATTTCAGGGGGTGGAAGAAGGAATTAGAAAATACAAACAAACAAACAAACAAACAACAAAACCCTGGCAAAAGGGAAGTGGCTGGATAGAAAGGCACGTGGGGATGAATTTTAATGTAATCAGAAAGCTGTCATAATGAAACGAGAGGAATATATTCAGACGTCAGGAGACAGGCAGGAGCTGCTGTTCCAGCATCTAAATCAGGTTCGGTGCAGGACCGGCCTTCTCTTCCTTTCCTAGTTCCTTCCTGGGAGGAGATGTTTGATTTCAGCAGGAGGGTCAGGGATGAGCAGGGGGCAGGTTTTCACTTCTTTGTCTTCCTGGAAATCCCATTTAATTGGAGCCTTTAAAAGGGGCTGGGGGAGGGGAGCACCTGGCCGACCTGGGGAGTAGAATTTCAAGGCTCTACTGAAGGCTTCAAAACTCGATTCACTTCATGTAAATGCTGCTGTGCTTCTGGGAGTTAAACCTAAGCCCTCGGCCCTCTCGCCTCTGTCTCTGCCCTCTCCTTCTGCCTGGCTCTTCTCTCTGCTCTTTGTTTCTAGTTCTTTTTCCTCTGTCTCCGCCATTTCCCCTCCCTTTCTGCTCCGAACCCCATCTCCTCCTGTCCCTCCTCAGTTTCACCCCTTCCACTCCCTCTGTCTTCCTTCCTCTTAGTCTCCCAGTCTCTGCTTCCCCCAGCCCAGAGGTTGGAGTTGGGGATGCCTGGAGATGGAGTGGGGGCGTGCCCAGCCCTGCCAGCGCCTGAGCCGCCAGGCAGAGCACCCAGGCTAGGGCAGGCTCCGGGCCCAGAGCTTTGGCTGAAGCCCACCCATGTTGGAGGTCCAGGCTGGCGTGCCCTGACGCAGCATTGGTCACAGGAACTGACAATGATACCCCGTGGGCATGGAAGGGGCACCTCATCGCTGAGAGCTTGCCCAGTGCTGAGTGCTCCAAGCTGGGGGTACCAGCAGGGCGGTGGTCAGGCCTTCCTGAGGAGGAGGACTCTGTGGTGGCTTGTGAAGCAGGGCAGGGCCTGGAGGTTTCCTCTGCTTTCCTCCAGACCCCAGGTCAGCCCCTCATCTCTACGTGAACTCTCCTGGCAGTGTGAGTGACGGAGTGCTCTGGAGCAGGAGGAACCAACCACCCTGAATCCAGAAGGACATGGTCCTGGAGTGCGCTTGCGTTCTGTGGAAACCATGAACACATGGCCATTTGCAATTTTGGGGTGGGCATTTCTACAGCCTTGGCTGTGTGTGTGTCAGTTATTGAATAGTCAACAAGCATCTAGAGGGTGTCTGCCACCACGGGGACCCTGTTCCAGCAACTATGGCTGCCTAACACCTTAGCCCCAAACGGAGTGGTATAAAACAACCATTTATTATGCTCATGGATTCTGTGGGTCAGGAATTCAGACAGGGCACAGCTTGGAGGGACTGTCTCTGCTCCAGGATGTCTGGGTCTCAGCTGGAAGACTCACAGGCTGGGGCCTGGCATCGTCTCAGGACTCATTCACTCCATGTCTGGTGGCTGATGCTGGCTGTCAGCTGGAGGCCTGGGTTCCTTTCCGTGTGGACTCCCGGTATGAGCTAGTTGGGGGTTCTTCACAGCATGGTGGCTGGCTTCCACAGAGCAACCGTCCCCAAAAGAGAGAGCTGAGAGTGGAAGCTGATCCATTTTATGACCGAGCCTTTGAAGGCAGCTCCTGTCACTTCTGCCATTCTTTATTGGTTAGAGCAGTCACAGCCCCGCCCAGATTCAAGGGGAGGGAACTTAGACCCCACCTCCCTGGGAGGAGTGAAAGTCACACTGAAGTAAGAGCTTGTGGGATGGGAAATCTTTTTGCAGTCACAAGCTACTACAAATCCACACAGCCTAATGTGATCCCTGTCACCCTAAGCACACATCTGAGTGTCATCAACAAACCATTTGGTACTCAACACAAGCGTGGGGGGAGGCTGCCGAGGGAGCCCAGTCTTCAGAAACAGGCCCTCCAAAGTGCCCAGGGCTGAATTTCGCAGCATGAATAGGAAGGGGCAAGAGGAGGGAGCACCAGATGGAGGTAAGAACATGTGAGGCAGAAAGGAGGCATGCTCCTGGGACTGGCACAGGGCATTCATTCATTCATTCCATAGCTCAGTCCTGCGGGCCTACTATGTGCCTGCTACCACTCCTCCAGCAGAGGACTGGCCTCTTGCCTCAGGGAGCATAGATTGAGGGGTGGGGAGCTAGACAGAAACCCACTACTCAGGCAAAGCAGTAAATACTTGTCCTTTGAATTTTGGACCATGGGAAGGGCTGAGACAGAATAAAGAAGTGGAAGGAGGGGCTTTGATGAGAAAGCAATATTTAAACTGAGACCTAGCATTAGAGGATTCAACTTTGTGATGTGGAGGACACTCCAGGCAGCGAAAACAGCATATGCAAAGGCCCTGTGGCAGACTTGCCAGTTGTAAATTAATTTTGGCATCTGGGGGTGAACGTGGCTGAGGAAGATAGTTTGTGTCTAAGAGGAGGGAGGAAGAGAACGTAGGGCTGCCCATACGACCTGTGTGCCGGTAGGTGAGCGGCCAGACCAGTGGCCCTGCCCCTCAGTGTGAGGTCTGCTCTCTAGGCAGGAAAGGGCAGAGTCGCTGCAATCCTGCCGCCCCCGCCCCCCACCTGCTTAGACCCAACCCCTCCTACCTCCCCTCCCCCTCTGGCCTTGCCCTCCTCTCCCCCTAACCTCCTCACCCCGAGTCCTTCCTCCCTTTCTAGCGGTGCCCCACCCGCCTCCCTCTCTTTGTTTTCCCTCCCCCTCCTGCTGTGAGCCCCCTTCCGGCCCCCTACCCAGCTCCTACCCTTCCCCTCTGTAACCCTTCCACCTCCGGCCGTGCCCTCCCCCCCGGGCCCGACCCCGCGCAGCCGGGCCCCCGGCCCGGGTAAGCAGCTCCTAATTTTGTTCCAGAAGATAGAAAACTCTTCGTGGGCATGCTCAACAAGCAGCAGTCTGAGGATGATGTGCGCCGCCTCTTTGAGGCCTTCGGGAACATCGAGGAGTGTACCATCCTGCGCGGGCCAGACGGCAACAGCAAGGGTGCGTGGGGGCGGGGCGGGGAGTGGGTGGGCAGGGCGAGGCCGCGGGTCTCCTGCCAGCCTGACTGCAGAGTCCCGAGCCGCCTGGGGCTGGCCCCGTCGGGCAAGCGGCGTAAGGCCGCTTGGAAGGGGCGAGGCGCTTGGGCCTGCGGGCATGGAAAGGCCGCGATCTAAGTCGCGGGGGACGGGGCCACTTAAGGGTCCTTGGAAGACTCTGGCTGGTCCCGGTCTTTCTCCGCCTCGTTGTGTGGCTCCGAGTTTGTCGGTTCTCTTTCACTCTTTCTGTGTCTCACTCTGCTTTCTTCTGGGAGGCGCCCTCTCCCCTCGGCCCCTCCCGTGTCCCGTCTTTCAGTCCTCGCGCTTCTCTGACCTTCCTCTGGGCCCTGGCGCCGTGGCTCAGCCTCTCCCGTCCCCCCAGGGTGCGCCTTTGTGAAGTACTCCTCCCACGCCGAGGCGCAAGCCGCCATCAACGCGCTGCACGGCAGCCAGACCATGCCGGTGAGTGCGGCCGCCCCTGGGTAGTTGGGAGGTGGGGAGGGAACGGGGCAATGAGGGACAGAGACAGCGCGGCCACCCCAGGCATCCGCAGGGCCCCACCAGCCCTCGCACGCTGGGTCACAGGATGCCAAACGCTTGCGGGGCTCACAGCCTCCCCGTGAGACCGGAAGGCACTGCCAATATCCGCACTTCTAAGGCAAGGCTATTGAGGCCCAGAGATGTTAAGGAAGTGGCCCAGGGTCACCCAGATAGAAAAAGCCTGAGGTGGCAGGGGGAGGTTAAGACTCCAGACCCCTGGACAGAGGGTTGGTGCTTGTCACCGTGCCACCTACCCCGCCCCCATAGCACCCCGTGGAGAGGACTGGGTGGGCCCAGGCGGGGGAGCAGAGGGGGTTAGGGCTGGTGGGCCTCACGCACAGTCCTGGCTGCAGGGAGCCTCATCCAGTCTGGTGGTCAAGTTCGCCGACACCGACAAGGAGCGCACAATGCGGCGAATGCAGCAGATGGCTGGCCAGATGGGCATGTTCAACCCCATGGCCATCCCGTTCGGGGCCTACGGCGCCTACGCACAGGCAGTAAGTGAGGGCACAGCAGGGCGGGGCGGGGGCCGCAGTTCTTCGCAAATCCTAGGCAGCACTCACCGGAACAGGGAGAGAGGTTCAGTGTCCTGCTGACACCGCACCCCCCTCCCCACCCCGCCACCGCTCATGGAAGAGTGTCCTCAGGCCTTCTGGTTACTCCTGGCAGGGGTCCTCTGAGGTGCCCCCAGGCCCTCCTCCCCTACACCTCCTCTGTAGTCCTCTGAGGCCCCGGCTCAGGCCCCGGCCCATCAACTTCTTTCTTCCACACTGGGGCGGGCTCTGCCAGCATCTCCCCTCAGCTGCCTCTCAGACCTGTAACCCCACATGGGTGGCACTAAGCTAGGCCAGGGTTCTGCTTCTAAAAATGCAAGCTCCCCGGGCTTCCCTGGTGGCGCAGTGGTTGAGAGTCCGCCTGCCGATGCAGGGGACACGGGTTCGTGCCCCGGTTCGAGAAGATCCCACATGCCGCGGAGCGGCTGGGCCCGTGAGCTATGGCCGCTGAGCCTGCGCGTCCGGAGCCTGTGCTCCGCAACGGGAGAGGCCACAACAGTGAGAGGCCTGCGTACCGCAAAAAAAAAAAAAAGCAAGCTCCCCTCACTTCTTCAGCAGGGTCCAAACTTGGCCACTTTCAGCAACCTCCCCAGTCCCCACTCAGCTCTGGGAGAACCCTGGGGGTGCCTGAGGTTTTATTTGTGATTCTCCTGTAGCTTCTACCCTACAGACTCCCGGTTAGGACCATTTTGAACAGACATCCATGCCAACTTAGTTCTACAGAGGCTCATCCAACATGTCTCTAGAGCTTTGGATGTCACATCTCCATGAACGACAGGACTGACTGGCGCCAATGGAGCCAGTCCCCTTCTCCCACCTTCTACAACTTTAGGGTGCCAAGGACCTTACTATTACTTTTGAACACAGTTTTCTCTTGGGGGGCGGGAGGGGGGTGGTCTCTAACAGCCGCTGAGAGCCAGGACAGGTGTGGGGAAGGCATCAGGGCTCCCTGGGGGTGGGGGTCGGGAGATGTGTCTGAGCTCCCTGGGTTCAGGGCCTAGGAGGCTGGTCTCCGGGAGCTGAACCCTTTGGTGGGGAGGGTCGCCCCCCCCCGGAAGCGCATGATATTTTTTGCACTCCCTCTGCCCCAGCTGATGCAGCAGCAAGCGGCACTAATGGCCTCAGTCGCACAGGGTGGTTACCTGAACCCCATGGCTGCCTTCGCCGCCGCCCAGATGCAGCAGATGGCGGCCCTCAACATGAATGGCCTGGCGGCCGCACCCATGACCCCAACCTCAGGTAAGTGGGCAGGTACCAACACAGGGCCTGGCCTGGCAGGAAAGTAGCTGGACCTACATCGGTACCTTTTGTTTGGCCAATTTTGGCTACCAATGGACCATCCTGTGTCAAGAGCACATGGGGTCTGGGCCCAATGCAGGCCTTATCCTTGGGCAGTGTGTCTCAAAAATGTTCTAATTCCTGAGGACCCATGGGAAGATGGGATGCAGACCCCTTGATGTCTGTGATATGATTTCAGAGTGGTGAGAATTGCATTCAAATTGTTTAGCCATATCAGGAAGCAATTCATGTTGACCTCTGGTATAGATATCTGGAAAGAAATTGACGTGAACACATCTCCCTTTGAGGTTTGAGAGGGGAAGAGCCCTGCCCATCCTGTGACCCCTGGCCCAAGCACAAAAGGAACCCCATTTTTTCATTTCCCTTTAACCCAACCTAGACTCACTGACTTTTTTCAAGACAACTTCACAACAAGCAAGAGAGAACTGTAAGAGTTACTAAAGGACGGAGGGGTTGGAAACAGCTCTGCTTACAAAGCATGTTTTTAATTGGATCCTAGCTGTTATCCAGTTCAGTGATTCTCAACCAGGGCAATTTTGCCCCTCCCTCCCAAATATCTGGCAATGTCCTGGACATTTTTGGTTGTCACAGCTGAAGGGGGGCGGTGCTACTGTAATCTGGTAGGTAGGGACCAGGGATGCTACTAAACATCCTACGTTGCACAGGACAGCTCCCTACCAGAAATGTGTGGCTACAGATGCCAGTAGTTTCAAAGTTAAGAATCCCTGTCTAGCTCCAAGGCCTGAGTTCTCATTCACCAAGTTTCCTTCACTATCTGCACCCGGGCCATAGCAGCAGCCTTCCTGACATCCAGGAGCTATTCCTTTCCCAGCTAAAAGCTATAAAAAACTGTGCCATCTCTAGCCCCAACTTGAACACCACCCCAAAGCTCTGATCCCCAATCTAGGGACACTCCTGATGGCCCCAGGTCCTTATCCACGGAGACACCCTGCTTCCTACATGAAGAGGAAGGCCTTTCCAGCCCCTGGGGCCTCAGTACAATCACCATGCCATCCACACCTTGGTTTCCATCCACCTGGTGTAGGGAGGACATAGCATATTGTCATCTGACCCCAACTTTCCCCCTGCCACAATGAGCATTACCACTGTCTTAAGAGGAGGGGGCCAGGGTGTCTACTTTTCGTGTGAATAGGGCTGAGTCTGGACTCTGCAAAGGCCTTTCTCCCTCAATGAAAGGGAACACCACAGTTAAGACCTCCTCCACCTGAGTATCAAGACTCCCTCATAGGGAGGCAAATCAGCCCCTCAGTGATCCAGTTAAGATAGCAGAGAGCAGAGCCATAGCTTAGAAACCCCTTGGTGGCTAGACAAAGACCAGTCCATCCTGACTTACCTGGGGTGAGCACGAGTCACTGAAAAAGACTAAAGGAGGACCAACTGTGGTCAGAGTCAAGGGCACTTAGAGGTCTATGTGCTGCAGGTCCAAGGTCAAGCAGTCAGTGGTGAGAGAAGTCTTTGTGGGGTAGGTGAGGTTTGGACTCTGCTTTGAAGTATAGATATAGTTGTGATAAGTAGAGTCATTACATATAGGGAGATGATAACCCAAGGCCTGATTCACAGATAGGATTGAGTTGACGTGTGAGGTCCAAGTCTATCCCCAGGTCCTTGGAGCCAGCGGGGTGGAGCTGCATGGGTTGGCCTTCATCACCTTTGTTCTGTTTGCCTCCCCTTCTCCACCCATCTTCACCTCTGCAACCAGGTGGCAGCACCCCTCCGGGCATCACTGCACCAGCCGTGCCTAGCATCCCGTCCCCCATTGGGGTGAACGGCTTCACTGGCCTCCCCCCACAGGCCAATGGGCAACCTGCTGCAGAAGCTGTGTTTGCCAATGGCATTCACCCCTACCCAGGTAAGAACATCTGGTAGCTCTTCCTTCCCCATGCAACACACTCCTCATCCATTCTGTCCATGCCCTTGCTGTTATAACAGCAAGGAATGTGTGGCTCCCTGCCCTCTGTTCCTTGGTGGAACCCCAAATGTGATCAGGGAAAGCCAGCCTCCTGCCTTCCTTCAGGGAGCTCCTGATGGAAGACAAGAGATCCCTGGGGGTTTGTCAGTCTGATGGGTGAGAAAAAAACCCCATTCCTGGGGCTCCCTCAGGGGAAAGGAGAATAGATGAGTTGTCCAGCTCATCTAGAGAGAGGCTAATAACTGCAAATTACTTGAGAGTGAATTTGACCCAAAAGAAGTGAGGGGATAGAAGCTAAAAGAATACTCATATTTAGTATTAAATAGGAAAAGCCTCTTTGGGGAAGGAAGTGGAGGTATATAGATTGGCAATCTGGCTAGTACATACCAGTTCGGTCCCTTGGTGCATACGAAACCGCGGTCAGAACTTTGGACAGAGGACCAGAACTTTGGACAGTTCCTGGGTCCTACCTTCATGAATTCTGGCACAGAAGAAGATCCAGGAGGCCTGTTCCTGATTAACTTTGTTCCTCTAAAATTTAGCTGTTCTCCTGTGGTAAGAGTGTCCAGTTGACTTTAAGCAGCTCATCTCCCTGGTCTTGAGGACTCTGGAGCTGGGAAGCTGGGCCCAAAGCCCTAGAGTAGACTGGCAAGAGGCAGTGTGATAGCGATGAGGAGAAGGCTGTCCTTCTTCCTGGAGGGCAGGTGATGAGGTCACAGAGTCCCCATAAGTACTAGTAAGTGCCCAGTCTACGACAGATGAAAGGGGGGTGGCCCAGAAGGAGGGCAGGACATGGGCCTATCTCCTGGGAGGTCAAAATCCAGTCAGGAACATAATATGCATCGACAGAATAATGAGGCAATAAGGCAGAGTAGACTTTGATTAAGAGTGAGTGTTCTCTGATTTGAGATGCTTAAGGATTCCAATGAAGGGAGAGTTCTTTCATTCTGTAGGCTGAGGAAGCCCAGCAGAGCTTCCTGAGGAGGCGCTCAGATCAAACATTAAGTACGGATGAGCAAGGAGCACACCGCTCTGGAGGGGCTGTCCTGGCAGTGGCAGGGTGGGTAAGGAGGTTGGCCCAACTAGGGCAGAGGAGGTCAGCCTTGGGGGGCAAAGTAGTGCTTCCCACTCTGGCTGCCCATCAGAATCTACTGTGTGGCTTTGTAAAACCACAGAAGCCCAGAGATTCTGATTTCACTGTCTGGAGTGAGGCCCAGGCATCCATAGAATATAAAAGTTGTACCAGCAGCAGAGTACAAGTTCAGTGTGCCAGAGAGAAATAGAGGAGAATTTCCTGACTTTGAACTTGGAGTTGTTCATGATCCCATCTCAGTGCTTTTCCCACAACTCACCCCTCAGCGCATAGTGAAGAGACCAGAGAAGCCTAGAGAATGAAGTGACAGGGCCTGGAGGGGGATCTGGGGTGTTGTTTAATGGCGAAGGCTCCAGGCTGGGAGGGGCTTGGCAAGCTGGAGGTGGGAGAGAGCCCACCTTTCTCAGGTTCTTGGGCTCCTCCTCACTCAGGCTCATGGGCTGGGAGATACAGTCCCCAGCACATCTGGGTGGTTTCACCACCCCCTCCCTCGCCTGCCCACAAGCCCATCTGGGTCTGTGGATTTTGACAAACCTGTTCCTTCCCCACCCCTACCAGCATCTGTGAGCTATTTCCCTCGTGGAATTTGGAAATGTTTCTCTCCCCCATTTGTAACAATCTGTCACATCCCATAAACAATCCCCTGCCAGAGCAGGAGGGAGGGATGGAGGGAAGGGAAGGAAGAAAGTAGTACATTAAAAAAATTAATTTACCATCTTTAAATGCAGAGTTTGGAGCTGCTATAATGAGCGAGATCCTTCAAAGTGCTCATTCTTTGGCAGTTACTAATGAGGTCATTAAGCAGAGAAGTAGAGAGGGGTCTCAGAAATGCTTTTCTCCACTTCCTAGCCCCAGGTAGCATCTCTGCTCTCCCCTTTACTCATCGGGATCATGCTGGAAGCACACAGTGTGGCTTTTACCGCCACAGAACACCCCTGAAGGGGTGGCTCTCGCAAATGATAGGGACTGGTTATTTCTTGCCTATGTCACGGTATTTGCTAAGCACTTGCTGTGATCCTGGCACTGTGCTGGGGGAGCTGCCGTAGAAGCTGTGCAGGTTATATTTTGCACAGGGCACCAAAACTCTGCCCAGAGAAGAGACATCTTTTTTCTAATTGGCATAAAGGCATTCTGTGGTTGAGCAGCTGGGTAGCCCAAGAGGACAAGCAAGATGTGGCTCTCCCTCCAGGGAGCTCAGGCTGGTGGAGGAGTCCGGCAGAGGGGGGCAGGAGGCCACCTGCCAAACACCACCACTACTACTACCTCACCGCTGGGAGCTCCAGTGTCCACCGTGGGGGAAACAGAGGGAGAGGGTTTTGTCCTGGACAACCCCAGGCGGGAAGCAGCCTGCATCCTTACCCATCTTCGGCTCCCCATTCTGGGCCCAGCTCACCTGCTACCATCCACATGATCTCTAAGGACCTCTGCTCCAGGACTTTCCCTTGTTCCCCAGAGACCCAGGAGCTATTGTTCTAGTGTAATGTTACTGAGAGGTTCAGGGAAGAGAGCTCAGAAGGGAAATTTGGGAATTCTTCCTGGTCTGCAGGCCCCAAAGCCTGGCACTGCCATTTAGCTTTGCTGGCCTGGGTCACCAGGCCGATAAGCCTGGATGGTTTCCTTTCTGCCTCCCTGTGTTCTCCAGCTTGCCTCAAATATACTGAGGCTGGATCTGTCCCCACCCATCTCCCTGGGCCCCCCAAGGCCAGCCCTTGGTCACCAAAGGCAGTGACCGCCATTGGTCCATGCTGCAGCCGGGCTTTTGCCCACCACATCTGCAGACACGGCAAAGGCAACAGAAGTGGACCAAGAAGTCCAGCTTCTCTGGGTTGCTTGCCAGAGTAACAGCCCAAGGGCCCCCGCGCACTGGGCAGTAGATGTCCCAGGCATGAGATCAGGTGTTAGAAGGTCCTTGGTCTTCTTGTTCTTTGGTGTCTGTGGACACCGTGGGGCAGATCTGTTTGTGTGGTCAGTTCTACTAAGGGCATGCCCAGGAATGAAAGACCTCTGTGCCTCGTGCAAACTCCTTAAGAATTTGGGAGGGGGTCCCTCTATTTGAGTAGGCATGGGTGGCCCAGGAAGAATGGCAGGATGAGGCCTCCATGCCCTTTCTTTTGCCTAGCTGGGCTCTGCCCCTGAGTCCTGCTGGGGATAAGTGAGGAGGAAACCACCCTCCTGATAGCCTCTAGCTCCCTTGCCCGCTTTCCCACAACCCTTCTCCAGGGCCAGGTCCCTCAGGTGTCTCCCCACCCAGCCCCTCATGGTCAAGCCCCTCTCTGGTGTCTCCTTCCCTGCCCTTCCCAGCCTTCTGCATGAACCACACCTCTCTCCCCCGGCCCAAGCCAGCGGCAGCCTGCATCCCCCAGCCAGGGGAAACAGCTTTCCACCCTACCAAGGGCCCCAGGCTGAGGAAAGAGGAACCCCCATTCAGGGCTCCTGCCTCAGATGCCCTGCCCCAGGACAGAGACCGCGGTGACTGGGAAGGCAGTGCAGCTACAGCCTCATCCCCAGGGGTGTGGTGGGAGAGGAGCTGGTTTGGGTAGGCATCGCTGACCTCTGCCCCCTTGGCTCCCCTGCAGCGCAGAGCCCCACCGCCGCGGACCCCCTGCAGCAGGCCTACGCCGGAGTGCAGCAGTATGCAGGTCGTTAGTATCCACGCGTCCCCGCGGTGGTCCCCCGGCTGTATGCACCTCCCCGTGCCTGGGCACCGGTGCCCCCTACCCAGCCAGGCCTGGGCCTCACACTGTGAGGGAGGGGGGAGCAGGGCTGGCCAGGAGCTGTGGTAGAAGGAGGGAGTGTTATACTGACAGAGACCCCCCCCACCCCCGCCGGGCTCCCCTCCTCTCTGCAGGTGCCCCTTGGCCTTCAGGCAGAGCTTACCTAACCCTAACCCAACACGGCAGTGGTGGGTGGTCCAAACATGCGATGAGTTGGTGAGCCAGACTAAGCTTTAACCTTGCAGTGAAGTGACTCATCTTTGAGGCCAGATTCCCCTCCCCCGTGGTGCTGCCAGGGCTGGCTTGTCCAGGAGCACCGAGCCTCCCAGCAGCAATGGGGTGAGGCCGGAACTAGGTGTCACTGGCTCAGAAAGCACAGATGCCTGGGTTTGAGGGAAGGGAAGCAGTTTCCATCCCCCCCAGCCATACACAGGCAACAGGAGTGGGGCCCGAGCAAGGAGGACAGGGAACAAGGGAGGATAGGCAGCCAGAGGTAGGAAACAGGAGAGGCGAGCAGACGGCCTCGGGTCACTCAGTGGGAAGGTGATGAGCCACTGTAGGAAGCCCAAGGCCAGCTGTCAGCCACGCCTCCCCTGGGCTGGGCAACACACAACACACACACACACACACACACACACACACACACACACACACACACACACACACACACACACACACACACACACACCCAACAGTCCCCCCCAGCCATACACAGGCAACAGGAGTGGGGCCCGAGCAAGGAGGACAGGGAACAAGGGAGGATAGGCAGCCAGAGGTAGGAAACAGGAGAGGCGAGCAGACGGCCTCGGGTCACTCAGTGGGAAGGTGATGAGCCACCGTAGGAAGCCCAAGGCCAGCTGTCAGCCACGCTTCTGTCCCTCCCCCGGGCTGGGCAACACACAACACACACACACACACACACACACACACACACACACACACACACACACACACACACCCAACAGTCATCCCCGCCCAGCCAGTGTCCTGCTGTCTGGCCTGGTCAGGGCCCCTCCTTGCTGTGTTTAGCAGCCAGCAATGTCTCCCCTGAGGGTGATGGAGCTTCCTGGCACCATGGGGACCTGGATAAAGCGGGCTTCTCACATCTGGAGTCCAGGGGAAGCTCTCTCCTTCACCTGCTGAGCCCCCCTGAGCCCCTTTGGGAGCCAGGCCAGGCTGAGGAGGGTCTAGCCACTCCTGTCCCACCCCTGACCCTTTCCAGTTGAATATAGAAAGCATCAAATTTGTTCAACTCAGTCCTCTGCCCCTGGGAAACCACCCACTGGCAGGATCCCAGAGGCCAAGCTCACGCCTAGGGTGGCTCCCGTCTCCCACACAGGCGCCATCTGAGCGAGATTGAGGGTATGTGCCCGGAGTCAGTGGTGGCTCAGAGAAGGGGGGAAACCTTGTGGGTTCCAGGTGGTGTGGGGCGATCCTCTCCAGGGCATTCTGATGTTTTTGATTATCCGTTATCGTGGATTATCCACACGTGGGTTGTCCATTGCAGATTAAACTCGCCTCCCCCAGGCACACACCAGCGTGCGCGTGCACACACACACACACACACACACACACACACACACACCAGCGCACATACACATCTTCTAGTCTTCCCTTTGCCGCCTCTCCTTCATTACTGCTGAAAACTGTCTTTATCTTAAAAATGCATTTTTTCGCTGGTCTGCTTTTACTGCTCAACACTGAAATTTCTCTCTTTCTTCCTGCCTCTCTCCCTGTCTCTCTCTGTGTCACTGTCACCGTCTCTTGCTCTTGCCTCTTCTCTTTGGCCCTCCAGCAGCCGCCTACCCTGCTGCCTATGGTCAGATAAGCCAGGCCTTTCCTCAGCCACCTCCAATGATCCCCCAGCAACAGAGAGAAGGTGAGTCTGCCAGCGGGGCTCCTACACCTCTTCCCCCCTTCTCTCCCCAGAGAGGCTGCTCACCTGGGCCTTTGGCAGGGGTGTTCCGTTGGCAAGGTGACCACATCTGCATTGTGTTGAGGGTGAGAGGAGCTGCGGGATGGTGAGAGGCAGTGCTCTCCAGTCCAAGCGTGGAGGTGCATTGTCACGGGCAGCTCTGTAAACCCAGGTGGAGGGAGGTCAGGAAGGTGGGGTCCCGGAGGAGGCAGGGTCCAAGAATCTCCCCTCCCTCGATGGGCAGCGTTTGTCCAGTGGCAAGGGAGGGGAGAAATATGAATGGTCATGGCTGGGGTGGTGGGTGGGAGTGGGGATACCAGTTCATCAGCGACAGAGGTTGTACTTGCTAGGTGAGAAGGAGAGTCAGCTGGAGCTCCCAGGGCAGGACTCCATGGGCAGGTGAGGGGATGGGGTGCCCCAGTGTAGGCCTAGTGAAAGGAGGGGATCCTGGAAAGCCACATCCGGAGGCCCTGGTGTGGACAGGGCAGCAAGGCCAATGGGCCTCGGGAGGCTGGAACCTCGTAAAGAATCTGAGTCCTCCCATTCCAGAGTCCGGAGCCCCGCAGGGGCCGGATAACAGATCCACGCTCGGGGATGCAGGGATGCTCACAGAGCTCAGTTTGATGGGATCCTGCCTCTCCACCCCGTGAAAAGGGTCAGCCTGCCAGTGAGGCCACCACACCTGCCCATGTAGCCCACGTGGCCAGAGGGTTCCAGTGGTTTCCATATCGCTGGCTCGTAGCCCCTGCGGCAGACGCTCCCAGAGCTGTGGGATGCGGGCTAGTCCTGGAAAGGACCCCGGGGTCTGCTGGTCCAAAGCCCTGTGGGCAGACAGGCCCCGAACAGGCCCCAGAGCCTGGATGGTTGAAAGGCTGGTCTTTGAAGCAAACCCTTCTGGGTCTGACTCCTAGCTCAGCCCTCCTCTCTCAGCCTTGGTGTCCTCACCTGTAAAATGAGGACAGTGATATCACTCCCTAGAGGGCTGTGAGGATCAGACTAGCTCAAGTCTGCCTTCCAAACTCCAGCAGTCGCCTGCGGACTTCTCACCATGCCCTCCCCTCACCAGTTTGTCGCCCTCTCCAAAGTTGTACGTGAGGCATTATCTTAGTTCACATGTACCGGGCAGCTCCCGAGACCTGCGTCATCACCCCCGTGGGCCCATGAGGATGAAGCTGCAGGAACCCAGAGGGTGCACGGTGAGGCCCCCTGCTCACTCCTGCAGCCATGCTGCAGCTGCTGCGGCTCCCAGTCACGCCTGGGCCCATGGGTGAAGTGGGGGTGGACGATGGCCCATCGGCCTGCCTCTGCCAGATGGTCCCCTCACTGGGCTGTGGTCCTGGAGCCTGCCCTGCCCCCGCCCTCCTCCCTCCATTGATGCCCTCCAGCACCACATCAGTCGGGTCAGGGCCACAGGCGGTGGGTCCAAGAGTCCAGCATTGCCTGTCCCAGGCCCAGAGCAGAGAGCTGTGCCCAATGGGGGCACTTACTGCTTTTGTCACCCCACTGGCTTCAGGCTGACCTGCCCTCACCTCGTAGTCAGTGCTCTGTATCACTCTGGCCTGTGGCTCAGAGGTCGCTAAACCCTGCTACACACACACACACACACACACACACACACACACACACACACACACAGCTGCAGGTCAGTGCTGCTCTGACCAACACATGTGACAGCCTCTACCACTGGCCTTAAACACAGTCCGTCCCCCCATCTGCTCCCTGCCCCACCCCCTACCTCATACTTTGTACCAACCCATGAGTCTAGCTCTGAACTCTTTCACGTACCTTCTCTCCATCTCCGTGCAGCTTCAGCTACCCCCACCCCCATGCCCTGCTCCCTAGAGCAGACCCCGTGTGGCCAGTCCCCACTCCAGCCTCCCGTCGGGCAGGAGGCTCTCCCACTGCCCGACTTCGGTGTGCTGCGGGAGCAGGGCATGGGGGGCAGTGAGATGGGAACCTAGGTCCCTACAGAAGCACGCTGCATATAAGGGCGAGCTCATGGTGCTGGAAGCGGGGTCTTCGGGGAAACCTTTGGGGTCCTGAAGGATGAGGACTCCCCTCCAGCACGTAGAGATGGGGAGACAGGCATCTGAGGCAGGGAGGACAGCAGGAGCAAAGGCATGGCTGCTGCAAAGTCTGAGGTGAGCCTGGAAATGGGGTGGAGACACCAGACCAAAGCCATGTCCAGTATTGCATGAGGCACGAACAAGAAGCCTGTGCCCCTCCAGCCATGACAGTAGTTAGCCTCTGTCCACCGTGGTCACCTCCCCTTGTGTCATGCCATTGAAATACCAGGACACACTGGTTGCTGGGCAGGACCCTCCTTCCAGCTCCCTTGTCTTTGAGCTGAGCCTGAAAACAGATGCCTGAAGGCCCTGAGGCTGTCTGCCCACAGACCAGCCCAGGTTACTGTGCCAGGGGCTGCAGTGTGGTCCAGGGCACTCACTTTCTGTCTCTGGAGCTCCGTTTCACCATTTGTCAGAAGGCTGGCTTGGACCAGATTGATCTCCAAAGTCCTGCGGTCATGCCTTCTGGATGCTCTGTAATCTGGGAATTAGGGTTCCGGGGTAGCCCCAGTAAGACAGTGTGTAGGCTCACTGTTGAGGGGTGAGGGGCAGGGGGCTGGGAGAGCCGACCCTGTGGGGCTCAGCCACACACCACGTTGATGGACTGAGCCCAGAGGCTCTACCCTCGAAGGCTCCTTGTCTCTTTAAGGAGAACAGAAATAACATCCACACAAAGCAGCTTGCAGAGCTTGAACTTGTAGGGAGGGCCCCAAGTTCAAGGCGGGTGTCAAAGTAGGTTGGAGGGGTGGGGGAAGTCTGGAAGAGTTGGGATGGGAGAGGGAGGGAGGCACGTGCTGGGGGAGGGGAGTAGGAGGACGGGTCGGGGCGGGGGGAGGGGGGAGGCAAATGCCCCTGCCCCTAGAGAGCACCCCCTTCTGGCTGGAGAGAAAGCTTCCCAGACCTACCCGAGAAAGAGCCTCAGACTGCAGAATATGGGCCATGGACTCAGGGAGCCCCAGGAAGGGAGAGGGGGTGGGGAGGATCTGGGTGGGACCCTGGAGGAGGTGTGGATTAGATGAGGCCTTCAAGCTGGTTCCTGCTGCAAGGGGACTCACATCTAGCTGGGGACCATCAAGGGACACATTCACAGAGTGTGAACCAGTGAGAACGTGCCATGGTTGGAGGGGAGGGGGTGGGGGCAGGGCCACCCGAGCTTGGGGAATCCGGCCCTGGGACCCCTGGCAGTGGGTGAAGGAGCTCGCTTGCGCCGGTTCTGAAAGCGCCGTCAGCTGGCAGAGCCAGCAGTCCAGGGAGGGGAAGCCGGAGGCCGGTGGGTGGGCAGATGGTGCAGGGCAGGGACCAGGGCCGAGGAGGTTCAGAGGGAGGCTTTGGTGGTCAGAGGACTCTTAGCTATCAGCTGTGAACCTCAAGGGGGTGCAGATAGATGGAGGAAGGAAGTTAGGAGAGCGGGAGGGGAGAGGAGAGGAAGAAAAGGGCGGAGAGATTCCAGAGCTGATGATTTGCTCCAGAACCAGGTTATCTGGCAGCCTCACGCGTCCCAGAGAACCAGGGTGCTGGCTGTGAAAGCCACACAGCAGCCCACGTCGGTGCCTTACAGTCTTCACTTTTAAGCTCCTGCCTAGTTTCTACCAGCCTCTGATCAGAACCTCGTTCTTATCCAACTCTTAGCAAGTGCAGCTGTTTCCTCTGCATGTCCTCCATAGGCTGGAAACAAACGTTGAAATGTCCACACTTTAAAAGGTTACGTTATCTGTGGCATACTCTATTTTAGATGGCAGGAAAAAAACGAAGGAGCTTGGAGAGATTTCCCATTCAAAGAGTTAAAATTGAGCGTTTTGGTCATTTACAAAGAAACATGTGAATCTTTAGCTATCTGCAAATTTCAGAAATCCAAAGACCTCAGCGGGGTTCAGGGTTTCTGGGGCACTGAGATGAATGATAGGTAGGTAGAGAGAGAGGAGGGCACAGACTGTGGAGGCAGACAGCCTGGGTCTGCGTTCATATCCTGGCTCCACTGCCTACTAGCTATGTGACTTGGCAGGTGACTTAACTTCTCTGGCCTCAGTTTTCTTTCCTGTGAAGTGGGAATGACAACAGCCTCAGGGCTGCTGGAAGGATTAAGTGAATCAACATTCATGTAAAGTGTGTAGAGCAGCCTGGCATGTAATTCATGCTCCAGAAGTGGCAGGGCTGTTACTGCTGTAATGAAACGGGAAGCCTTTTACACCGTAAGGCTCGTGGTACCCTGGCTTGTGGGTATCCCGTCACGGAGCCTTGCAGTGAAGCACCTTCTGCTCACCTAGCTTGCTGGAGGAGGTGGGATCAATCTTGGTTTCCACCTCCAAGATCAGGGCTGACTTTAAGGTTCGGGGCAGCAGAGGGTAGGGCCGTTGGGGACCAGATGGGAAGCAGGGGCTGCTGGCCACGAGGAGGATGGGGATTCCAGGCCCCAGAGTCCTGCCTCTGGGGGCTGAAGTGAGGCTTCCAGAGGCCCCAGCACCACAGGCACGGCCGCCCCAGGGCAGTTCCCTCCGACGTCCCCTGAGCAGGGGCCCGGCAGGTCTCCCTACCCCTGCCTCTTCTCAGCATCTCCCCTCCATGACTGATCAGGCCTTGGCACGTTCACCCCATTCACTGGTTGACTCCACCCCTGGAACCCTAGAGTTGCAAGGCACCCTGTTATGGATCCATTTTGCAGAAAAGGTCACTGAGGCGCAGAGAGGTTCAGTGACTTGCCCAAGGGCAGAGCGGAGACCAGAGTTCAGACCCGGGGCTCAGCAGCGCCCCCCTTTTCCGTGGCCACTTTTGGATCTTGAATGAGATTCCCCCTCCTAACCTCGCCCCCACCCCTCCCTGCTGCCGCTGCCTAACTCGCTCACCTCTCCTCTGTCTCTCTCTTCCCCCACCCCGCCATCCCTCCTCCCCCGCCCCCCCCCCTCACCGCAGGGCCCGAGGGCTGTAACCTGTTCATCTACCATCTGCCCCAGGAGTTTGGGGACGCTGAGCTGATGCAGATGTTCCTCCCTTTCGGTAATGTCATCTCCTCGAAAGTGTTTGTGGATCGGGCGACTAACCAAAGTAAATGCTTTGGTGGGTAAAGATAACAAACCAACTTCACCTAGGACAGGGTGGTGCTCGCACCAATTTACCGGTGTCCAACTGCTTTTAACCTGCTCCTTCACATCGGCCCCCCCACCCCGCAGTGCTTCCTGTGCCCAGCCTCCAGCCTCCACCTCTCACCCCTCTTCTCTCTTCTGTTCTTTTGGCTTCTTGGCTTTCTCTGCCCACCCCCCCGCCCCATCCAGCCCCCCTACCCCCTATCCCGGTCCAAGAGATAGTCTCTCCTCCCAGGCAAAAAGTTCCATTCCCACCGACTGAGAAGGGGAAGGGACCTACCTTGGGCAGGGGTGGAAGGGCAGGTAGCAGGGCCTGGCGACACCCATTCTCCCAGTGCCCCTCTCCTCTCAAGTTCACAGTGGCCCCGGGGTAAAAGCCAAGCATGATCCTTGGGGTGGGAGGTCCGCCCAGCCGAGGCCCCCACCCCGCCGGCCTCTTGGCCTCCTCTGTCCACCTCTCTGTCCTGCCCCTGCCCCCGTTCTCTGTCTACCCTGCTCTTTGCTCCCCTCTTGCCATCCAATGAACCCTCCTCCCCCTACCCACCCCCTCAGGCCACCAGAGCCAAATTGTTGAGGAATCAGGAAGAGGAAACTGGTTCCTGCCCTCAGGAAGCCTCAGGTCTGAGCTTAGATGAAAATCACATCTATTCAACAGCAGTGAAATCTGCGAGGCACCAAGTAATGGAGGAAGGAGAAAGGCAGGTGGATGCAAATAGACAAAAAGGAAGGGGAGGAAATTCCAGGCAGGGGGAATAGAATGGATGAGGGCGTGGGGGGCTGGCATGAGAAGAGTCAAAGGTCAGTGAATGAGGAAGCAGGAAGCTTTGGGGAGGAAGGAGGGTTCAGGGGAGACCAGCTGTGAGGGCGGGCCTGTGCTGGGGAGGGTTTCAACCATTCAGGTGAAGATGCTTCATGTGGTGTGGTAGGCAGTGGAAGATGGTGGGAGTAACAGGATGAAGATACTTCTGGGAAATTCTCCTGGGCAGGGTGTTAGATAGGAGACGAAGGACTTGGAGGGCTCTAGGAGTATGGTTGTCATATAAAACACAGGATGCCCGGTTAAATCAGAATTTTGGATAAACAATGGATACATTTTTAGCATACGTATATCCCAAATATTACGTGTAATATGTCCCATGCAAGATTGGGGATATACTAAAAAAGTAATTCATTGTTTATCTGAAATTCCAATTCAACTGGGCATCCTAAGTTTCAATTTGCTTCCAACCTCCTGGAAACCCACCTTATCCCCACACCTCTCCTCTCCACTCCTCCTTAGCCCCTCGCCCACCTCTTCTGCCTCCATGGGAGCTTCTTTCTGGGGCCAGACCCACTCATGATTCCCCAAGGATTAAGGAGTCCAGTCCCCAGAGCTGAGTCAGCCAGAAGCTCAGAATCTCCAGGTTGACCCCCAGATTCTGGGGCTGTGAGGACAGAATAGGATCCTGCTTTGGCCAGGGAACCTGGGTCCCCCCCTTGGGAGTGGGGAAGGGGAGAAGGTACAAAAACGCAGAAGCGCCAGGAAGCACATGTTAAGGAGATTCCAGTTTGGAGACCAGCTTTCCAGGACCAGGAAGGGCTTCAGGGTGGAGAGCATGTTCCCCAAGGCAGTCAAGGTTTTTGCACATTGTCCTTTCCCCTCTGGCAGCTGCCAGAGGGAAAATCTGGCATTTCAGTGGCACAGAGTTGCCCCAGCAGCTCATTTCTCTGGGGGATGGGAAAACAAGGCAAAAGGAAAAGACCAGGTTGCACCCCTCCACTGTTTGACTGGCGTTTCTTCGGACGACTTACATTATGCATGTAAAAACGACAAACTGGAGATCAGCTGCCTCTGCTCTCGAAGTAAGCCTCAGATGTTCCATAAATCAGAAGAAAACTGTGAAGAGCCCAGAACATGCTGGGCCCCCGGGCTGGAGTGCGTTTGACTCCCTGGAGTCAGTCCCGGATTACCCTTGCCATTAGCTCATTCAAGTTCTCCAGCAAAGACTTTCGCCCCGCTGCTTCTGGGAGTCCACCCCCATCTACCTCTACTCTGGCTCTTTCCTCTCTTCCTGAACAAACGTCTAGCTCTGAACATCCACTGGCCTTGAGAAAGGACAGGCTCCCGCCAAGCTGGCTGGCCCAGTGGCTCCTCCTTCAGCCTCTTGGGTTCCCTCCCTCGCTCTGGCAGCCGAGCCCGTGCAGCTCTCCCCAGCATGCACTCATGGGCAAGTTTACTCTCTGGGCCTCAGTGTCCTTATTTGTGGAATGGGGATTTCAGCAGTCAGCTCTCAGCAGTGCTGTGAAGGTCACACGAGATGGTCCATGTGAGGGACCTGGCCAGAGCGGACCCTCAGGAGGTGCTAGGGTCCCCTTTATTCCCCAAAGGAAGGGCCATTTTTCTGCACACGTGGTCCTCTGTTAAAGTGAACTCCTTAAAGGCCCCGCTTGCTCTTTATAAGCATAAACAGAATCTTTCAGAGGCCGTCGTGAACATATGTGCCGCACAGATGGTTTCTGCGTTGGAAGACGGGCTGGAGGGCCACCAGGAGGGCATCCTACCTGCACAGCCTCCCACGGTCTGGAAGGCAGGAACCTTCTCGGGAGTGGAAGGAATGGGGCAGGGGGCTCTGGGAGAAGGGACACAGCCCTGGAAACCGTGAACATGGGAGATGGTGCCTAGAGCCTTGCCGAGGTGGGGCCAGCAGGGGAGCTGCTCCTTGCCCAGACTGCTAGCCAGTTAACAAAACTAGTTCGGGAAGAAAAGTTCCTTGAGCCCAGAATCCTTCCCAACCCCCAGGCTTCCAGAAACTCAACCTGAAGGCTGGGCTTCTTCCCTCCTCCAGGACCCTCTCTCCCTTTACACCTCCACCCTAGACAGCATCTCCAGCCGGTTTTATCTTTCTCCCATCTCTTCCCCACTTTGCGCGTATTTGTTCTTTTGTGGGGGGGAACTGTCACCCACAGTTCGGCTATCTTGTCCCAGGAGGAAGAGAGGCTTTTAGTTTGCCCACCCTCTTTAATCTGGGGGAGAGCAGTATAACAGATGCACCATTCACACCTTTGAAAACTGCTCTGCTGACAGCTTGATTTAGTCATCAGTCAGAGAAGCTGGTGGGGAAGGGATGGGCCAGGAGGGCATGAGAGGGGGAGGTGGAAAGATGACTCACATTGATTTCCAACTACGGATAATCAGAAATCTTTCCTATGTGTTTTCGCACATAGATTAATACTTAATACATAGATGTTGGTTATGTTGCCCTGGGCCCATCTCTGACCAATCTCATCCGAGCTCCGTGCGTGTACACACACCCCTCCCCCATCCTTGATGACGCATGGCCTCAAGGGAAAATGCACACGAATGCAGGAAGGAGAAAGAGAAAAGAGGCCGGTGGAGGCAGTGTCTGGGGCAGAGGCAAAAGGGCCACCACACGGGGAGAGTAAGGGAGGGGTCACAGGCAGGCCCCAAGGTACCACAGACAATTAACCAAGAAAGCAGCTTTCTACTTCAGCGGAGTCTGTACACCTCTCCCTTATATAGCTAATGGCCGTTTGGAGATGAGCACCCCAAATGAGGTGCATTTGCAGGATGGCCTGGGGACTTCGCCAAGCTTAGCTTCATATATTTTGCAGGATCTAAGTCCATTTTACGGGAGAAAAGGCCTCTAAAGTCAAATAAATTCCAGGAAATACTAGGTTAAACAAAGCCATAAAGAAGAGAGAAGTTGGGGTGGCAGAGGGATGCTTTTATTTGTTAATGTGCCATGAACTGTCCCAGAGGGGCCTGGCGGTAAATTTGCTTGACCACCAAAGGCCCTTTCTCTGGGAGCACCTTTTAGGGCCATTTTTGGGAAATGCTGATGTAGTGTAGTCCTATAAGGAGATGCATTCGAAGTTCCAAAAGGTGACTTCTAAATCAGCTTTGGGAACCTAATCCATTCCCACTTGGGAACTGCTTGTTTCAGAAGGTGACTGGGAGCCATGGATGGTGCTATATCTTGTCCTGGGATGTTGGGAGGAGTGAACACGTGAAAAGCACTTATGCGGTCTGTAGTACACGGAGAAGGCGCTCAGCTAACTTTCGCTAATAGGGTCAATTTGTACTATTATTGTTAAACCATTATTAGTGTTAACGAGGGATTCACAGGGGACGCATCAATGGGCGCGTGCTTAGTCCGGGGCAAGAGGCCCTGCTCCCAGGGTGGAGTTTTACTAAATAAAAGGATGGTGCAGTCTGCCCCTGGGAGCGAGGTGGCGGGTTAATGTGAGCCGGTGTGGACTGGCCCCGGTGGCCACCCGGAGCCTGGCTGGGGGCAGCCTCGGCAGGGACGGAGCGGGAGGAGGGGCGGCGGGGACCCTGCCTCTGTCCTGCCCCGCGGCCGGGCGGCGCTCGCGAGGGGGGCGGCCGGAATCGGCGGCGGCGAAGTTCGCTCCGTGGTGCCTCCCCTCCCTCCCCTCGCACTCCTCTCTCTCCCCAGGCCGGCACCCCGTGCCCTCCCGCTGCCAGGCCCCCTCCTGTCAGGGAGGACAGTGTCCAATAAACTCCTCCACCCGCAGGTGTGTCCGCCCTCTCCCACCGCAGGCGGGGGCTGAGGTGCCGGGGCCGGCGCGGGTGGGGGGCGGGCGCCTCTCCGAGCCCCGCCGCGCCGCGGGCGCCCCGCCTGGGGGAGAGGGCGCGCGGGACAGCGGCGCCGCCCAGAGCCGAGGTGGAGCGGGGGCGGCCCGGCCCGGGGCCGCGCGGGTCGGGGAGCCGGGAGCCTCGGCAGCGCCCGCCGCGGGAGGGGCCGCAAGCACGCGGGCTGTGGGGGGCACTAGGCCGGGACGGGGGCGGGGCCCCGAGGGGGAGGAGCCTTGAGCCCCGCCCCCGCCCGGAGGCGCGGCGGGAGCGGGGAGACACCGCCGCCCGCCCCGCCCTGCCCCGCCTCGGCCCCCACGGACCTTCTCCGCACCCGCCCCCTCCCGGCCGGGGCGGCCCCGTGGAAACCCAGGCCCTCGTCCCTCGTGTCTCGCCAGGCTTCGTGAGCTTCGACAACCCGGCCAGCGCGCAGACCGCCATCCAGGCCATGAACGGCTTCCAGATCGGCATGAAGAGGCTCAAGGTGCAGCTGAAGCGGCCCAAAGACGCCAATCGCCCGTACTGAGTGCAGGCGGGAGCGTCCCCCGGGGGAGACCAGGACTCGCACAGGTAACCGGGGTCGGCCGGGGCGCGGGGACGGGGGGTTGGGGAGGTTGATATCGGACGGACCCGCCGCCTACCCTGGCCTCTGTGGGCCAGACGGAGCCTCGCTGTGCCTTGGACCCGCTGCGCCCGGCTCGACCTGCTCCTCGCCCGGTGCCTAGGGGGCAGGCGCAGAGCTGTGGTCATCCCGTCGGAAATGGGTATGACCATTCCCCTGCCGCAGAGCCAAGAGGAGCAGGAGTGAGGGAACCGGTCTAAGAAGGTCTACACCGGCAATTTTGTTTGCCAGAAAACCCTGGGGTGAGCAGATGGCAAGCTCAGGGCTGGGAGAGTTTGGGGGAGGAGTAGGCCCTGTGGGGAGCTGTAGGCCTGTGCTGGGGCCTTCTCCCAGACTCCCTGGCTCTCCCCTCCCCAGCTCTCTTGCCTGAAGGGCTGGTGGCTTTTAGACACTTGACCCCTTCACCCCTTCAACTCCCCGCAGCTCAGTCTGGAGAGGAGGGACAGGACTTTTCAAAGGGAACTTTACCAAAAAGCAAAACAGGATGGGACAGAAGCTGAGGAGGGTGATGGTATGGGACTGGGGCCACTTACCCCACCCTCTTTACAGAGGCCATGATGAGTGGGCAGGTGTCACCTTTCCCTTCTCCGTCTGGGTCCTGCCTTACAGCTGAAGGCACAGTCGGCCACTCCTCTTCCAGGCCACGTGCTCCCCTGGGTGAAGCAGCTTCCTGGGGAAGAGGGGAGGGAGGAGATGTGCCTGGCCATCAAAAGTCCACCCCCAGCCTGGTTTCTCCCATGGAGGTGCGCTCCTCCCGTCCCAGCTCGTTCACAGTCCAGGGCCAGGCTGCCCAGGCCTCCACTGCTTCAGCAGTACTGTGTGCCAGGTACTGTTAGGTACTCAGCATGAGTAAGACTAATCAGAATCCTTGTCCTTATCAGGGGAGGCAGACAACAAACAAGGACATAGGATCAAAGGGTAAATTATATAGTGTGTCAAAATTGTTGGTTACAGTTAAATCAGGTAGTCAGGGTAGGCCTTGTTGAGGAAATGACATTTGAGCAAAGATTTGAAGAAGGGCAGGCAGGGAGCCACGCCAGGGTTTGGCTGTTCCCTCGGTCCTCGTGCTGAGGGAAGAGCCAGCGTACAGGCTCCAAGGTGTGAGCAGCGTGGTGCGTTCAAGGACCAGCAGGAGGCCAAGGTGACTGGAGGAGAGCGAGCACGGTGGGGTGTGGTGGAAAAGGAGATCCCAGAGGTGAGGAGGGCCACCTCGTGTAGGACCCACAAGCCGTTGCATGGACTTTTGCCTCTCCTCGGAAACGGGGGGCTGCAGGGGAGCCATTGGAGAGCTCTGCACAGAAGAGTGATGTGATTAACTTGCATTTTGCAGTAGGCTCGCTGGCTGCCGTGTTGATAGATCGTAGGGCCCAAAGCAGAGGTCTAGCGCCGGGACCGCTCAGTCCAGGGCGACAGCAGTCGATGTGGTGTGAGGGAGTCGGTGCTGTTTGTAAGGAATTAGAGGGGATGTGAGAGAAAGAGGCGTCAAGGATGACGCTTGGCTTTTGGCCCGAGTAACTGGAAGAGCAGAGTTGTCGTGGTCTGAGATGGAGAGGGGTTGGGAGAAAGGTGAGGCGCGTGACAGTTACACATCCGAGTGGAGGGTCAGAGTCTGGAGTTTGGGAGGGAGGTCTCCAGCTTCCCAGTCTCCTCTCAAACCCCACCGCTGCCAGCAGGACCCCCTTCATCCACCCAGGAGCAGCCACACTCACCTTCTCTCGAAGAGGGTGCTTGAGCCTCTACTTGCCGCAAAGCTAGAAAAGCAGAGTCCATCTCTCATGCTTCCGCAGTTCCTGCCCCTGTCCGTCTTTGGTCTGTGTGAAATGCACACGCACATGCTCATTCAGAGTGTGGGCACTTTCCCGTGCCCGATGCTGGCTCAGTGCCGGGATGCCGAGATGCATGGTCACCGTGCTGCCCGCGTGGAGCTTCCAGCTCTGTGCTCGCACCGACACGGTGGCAGCCAGCCAATGGGTACATTTCCATAGGAGGGGAGGGATGGTGCAGTGAAAGCAGCCCTTTCGTGACATGGAGCCCTTTCTCTTAAACAGGCTTAGCTCTGCCACTCAGGCATGACCTGCGTCAAGGTGCTTTCCCTCTTGGGCTTCCGTTTCTTCAGTGATGAAGCCCGGGCTTTGGAGCCATCAGAGGACTTTTAAGGCTCCAGTGTCATGCCCTGAGATTCTGAGGGGCCCCTGTGGGTGTGTTTTGTGGCTTCCCCCAAAACAGCCTGTCTTAGCCTCCTAGACCTTGATGCAACGAAAACCCCAAGAAAGGAGAGAACATCTGGGTCAGAGAAATTCCCAGATGAAGGGGTGAGGATGGCAGACTTGTGGTTTGGGACAGAAGGTAAGAAGTAGCCCTCAGGGTAGAAGCAGGTAGCAGTCATGATTGGGGTGGGGGCTTGAGAGGAGTGGCTAAAAAAGCAGAGTGGTTCTTCCACCAGGGAATACAAAGGCCAGAAAGATGAGAACCACCAGGGAATACAAAGGCCAGAAAGATGAGAACCACAGACTTTCACGCTGCGCTTACCATGCAAGAGACAGTTCTCGTAGGTGACAGCTCTAAGACATAACTGTATACTTGTAGCTGCCTATAAGGTAGGTAGTGTTATTATTCCCATTTTATAGATGGAGCACAGACAGATTAAGTCACTTGGTAATCAGCTACTGAGCAGTAGAGTCATGATTTGAAGGGGGGTGGTTACTTCCAGAGGCGGAGCTCTTAAAACCCCTTCAAGTAAGGAGAAGGATAAACCCCACTCTGCTATCTTCACCCCACCCCTCCTACCCCAGAGTGTCCCGAATATCAGAGGGGACACATCAGGACATCTCATTTCTCTGGGGTCAGCCATCTGACTAGCCCTCCACTAGGCAGTCTTCTAAGAAACTGTGAGCTCGCGCAGCTCCTACAGTAAAGTTGACCTTTCAGCTCCATTCACAGGATTTTAACAAATGGTGCATTCAGGTTCCCAACCCAAGACTGTTAGAGGGTGTAACAGAAGGCAGGTGCTATAGGGCCAGGCTCGGGGAGTGCAGTGGGCAGTGGCTGCTGCCAGTAAGAGAGGGAGGAAACAGCACGCAAAAGCAACTTAAAAACTGCATGATTTTACAGGCCAGCAAAGGATGTTTACAGATGATGAGTCCTAGTTGCTCGGAAGGGCGGGGCTAGCCTAAGCAGGGGCTCAGGGGCCATAGTTAGGTGTGAAGAGGCACGGGGAGGGTGGTCTCAGGGCCAGTGGTAAAGACAGAAGGCAAATAGGTGGCCAAGTCAGAACTGGAGTGAGGGGGTTCTGGGGAAGGAGAGGGCCCCTGGCAGGGCAGCCGTGGGGAGGGGGAGTGTGGTTGGGCTTTGGTTCCATAAAATGAGGCCTGGGTAGGGTAGGGTCTGTGTACCCTGATGGATGGGAGTGTGGGTTTCTGGCTTCATTGCTGCCCCTGCCCCTCATCTTGCGCTAAGATGGGAGTTTCTCCCAGAAATCTTTACGGGGAAACTAAGAGGAAGGAAACAAAGGCAGGGAAAGTGGGCAGAAACACGAGCGTGGCCAGGTCCAGGCAGACACCCAAGTCCCTTGTTCCACCTCTGGGCCCAAGCTGAGGGTGGGCGTGCAGGCATCCGGCTCTTTGGAGGGAGAACCGTCTGAGTGGCGTGTCTGACTCCCTGGGAGCCCCGTTTCTTCTGGCCCCTGGGCTTTGGTTCTGAGTGGGCTTTTGCACGGCGTCTGCTCTGAGCTTTGCAGGCACGGGTGCTTCGGGTCAGACCTGCCCAGTGCTGGGCTGTGGCTTTGGGCCTGGGCCTTCTCTGGCTAGAGGCCAGCTGTGTGTAGGACCTGGCATCTGAATTGGCTCAGCTTGACCATAATTTCCTCACCCAGGTCATGAGGTGGGGCTTCCCAGTCCTGATTCAAGCTCCCCTACGCCGGTCAGTGACTCTGCTGCCACCTCTAGGGCTGTGCTCGGAGAGGCTCTTCCAGAGGGTGGCCAGGCAGGGGTCACTGTGCAGGCAGAGGTGCCACTGCTCCCTAATGAAGAAAGTGGTCAGCAGTGCATGGGTAGAACCCCAGGGAGCCTCCTTAGCGGCTGAGCGAGTTTAAGAGAGTGTTTGTGTGCTGGGGGCCAAGTGTGTGTGAGAGCTGAGTGGGTACGAGAAGCTTCCCTAGATGGAGATTTGGGGCGGGGCTGTGTGATATTCAGGCTTGAATCCCCAGCGCGGGGCAGTGCCAGGCACTGAAGGGTGGCTGGAGGAAAGCTGGCAGCCGGCAAAGGAGCACAGTGCAGTGGGGAGGAGTGGGCGTCCCAGGACTGGGTGCAGGTGTCCCTGGGTTGCCGTGGCTGACACCTGATGGCGCTGCCCTCCGCGCCGTGAGGCTTTCGGGATCTTAGTTCCCCCACCAGGGATTGAACCCGGGCCCTCGGCAGTGAGGGCACAGTCCTAACCACCGGACCGCCGGGGAGTATCCCCCTCCTCAGTTCTTAGGCCTCTTCTCCCACCCCAAGGGCTCGCCAGTTGGCTCTCCTGGGTGGTGGGTCTAAGGGCTTTCTTTCTGGAGGGGCTGGAGATGCAGACGGGCCTTGGTGGGCCCTGGTCTCGGTGAGGGAGATCTGCTGTGGGAAGAGCAGGACGGGCAGGCAGGGCAGGGCTCTGTGGAGGAAGAGGGGCGGGGGGCTCTTCTGAGAAGGCAGAGCTGGAGGCCGGGGTCAGGCTTAAAATAGTCACCTCTCAGCTATTTTGCATCTTATCCACAGTGACATGTCACGATCTCAGGCTTCCCTTCCACACTCCCTGTAGGAAAACACAAAGCTGAGAGTGGAAGCCGCTGCGTGTAGAAGCCCGGTGCATCGGAAACCCCTGCAGACTCTGCAAGCCTGGTGCACAGACCCGGGGGCTGCAGGGGAGCAGGGACTGGGAAGTGAGCTCAGGGGTAACCGTGAGGAGGGCGTAGGGCTGGGGGCCCCCAGTGCCCTGGGTGGGGGCAAAGGACCCCAGATGGTGAAGCGTGCTCAAGACAACTCAAAACGGAATAACTGGGTGATGCTTGACAGGGAAGGGAGCTCAGTCTCCACCAGTTAGGGCTCCATTAGTGAAGAAGGCAGGTCGGGGCTTGTGAGATGGGTCAGTCTAGAAAGCTGAACGTGGAGGGGTATAGCCTATGAAGGAATGGAGAAGAAGGGGGAGGTGGAGTGGGGGAGGGCAGCAGAGCACAAGTGACAAAAGCAGAGACTGGGGAAACAGGGCCATAGCCCGCCCCTCTCTGGTGGGGTCTCCTGTTCCGTATGACCAGCCCTGCAGGGCACCCTAGTCTTCCACGTGGCCATTTCCTGGGTCAGAGCTGCAGAGCCGTCTAAAGGCTTCACGTGCCAGGAAGCAGCCTTGCTTTGGCCACGTGGGCCACCTTGAGAGCAAAGCAGAGAGAGTAAGGCGATCATGAAATGAAATCAGTTGTGCCAGGGTGTGTCTGTAGAATTCTGAGAACGTTGATGTGATTTACTCTAAATCTCAGAACTACAAGTGTTCGTTTTCTGAAGGTTCTGAGGAAAGAGGGTCGAGGCAGAGTGGACGGGGAGAGGCTCACGACCTCATGCAGTGGGTGCTCTTTTAGTGGAGACGCCCTTCTCTGGGGATGGCGGCCACGGCGGGACGGGACCGGGCGGGAGGGCTGAGCTGCTGTCTGCATGGACTGCGCTGGGCAGCAGGGTGTTTCGTGGATGGACCCCACGGATACAGCAGTCGCCTTAATCAGCCTCTGACCCACCCGGCAAATCGGGGCCGCCCTGTCAGGCTTCCCCATGCTGGTCCACAGGCTGAAGCCATGGAAGGCTGGGAGGCGAGGAGAGCTCGGCACCTGGGGGAGAGAGAGAAAGACATCAAGGGTGGTCAGAGGCAGAGAGCGTGCTCCCTGATCTGCTTGCCGGCCAAGGTGGTTTGAGGGGCTGTTTTATTTTTTTCTGGCCCCCTCACCAAACTGCCTACACCCTCCCTCCTCTTCCCAGCGCATGATGGATGCCCTTAGTGGCCCTGTGTGAGGTTCTGCTACTGTTCACGGTGTATCATGTGTCTGCACAAACAACCGTGTGTGCGTGTGCGTGTGCGTGAGTGTGTGTGCGTTGACGTGCCCACGTTGTTTGTCTGCCGGCTTCCTCCATCCTTTGAGTTTTTTTCAGTTCTCTTATGATTTGACTGCTGTTCTCTCATTAGAGCTTTTAGATTGATGCTGTGGTCTGGTGCTGTATAAATATTTTTCCTTTTAATTTTGTTTTAACTTCTTCCTTGCCCTTCTTCACCCTCAACCCGACTCTCCCTGTCCCACCCCCCACACTCCCCGCCCCAACCCGCCCCTCCTCCTCCTCCCCCCTTGCCCACACTCTCTTGTCCTCTCTCTCTTTCTCTCTCTCCCCCCCACACTCCCCGCCCCAACCCGCCCCTCCTCCTCCTCCCCCCTTGCCCACACTCTCTTGTCCTCTCTCTCTTTCTCTCTCTCTCTACATATATAAATATATATATAAATCTTTTCTTCTTTTGTCATTCAATCAAATTCCAACAACCCAACCAGGGCCAGTCAAATCCACCACAGTCTCGCGCTGAGCTAGGAATAAAGTTCACGTAATCACATGAGAGTGGAGAAAACAGTCCCCCATCCGTAAGTTCAAATCAACTCAAAGTTCACAGTGTGACATGATGGCGTCATGTAACAAGGCTAAGAATCGGTTGCATGACAATTGCCGTCAAGTTTCGTGGAGGTGCTGTGATTGGAGCGTTTTTCTTGGATGTTGTATCAGTTGATGATTGGCCAGTCATGATCACACGTGCATTTTCTTGACTTTTGTGCTGCCACAATCTTTTTTGCTGTGCTCATTTTCGTTTCGTTCTTGGTGCTTGCAGTGGTTTTACTTTCTGTTGTTTGGTTTTTCTTGTTCAGCGTTTTTTATGCTTCTCTAGATGTCACATAGAGAAAAAAAACAAAAGAACAAAAAAATAGTAAAAATAAAGATGAATTCCCGAATTATCGGACATGGGATCATTTAACTGTGCAAACCATTATTTTTTTTTTCTTAAAAATGAGGAAAACATCTTAAAAGTATCTATGCGTGGTTGATTTACTTGCACTTGAAAATATTGTGATTTTATTTTTTTCTAGAAATTTGGGGGCCTTTTTCAATTGACGCTTTCCTAGGTCTGGTCTTTTTCCAGTTAGGCGATTTTAAATCTCACTTCAAAAGGAAAAACAAAAAGAAAAAAACAAAAACAAAATCTCTACAGTAACAGAATGATAAAAAAAAAAAAAAAAAAAAAAAAAAAAAATTCTAAACCAAAAAACTAGAGTTCAAAGCCCGGGGCCTCTGAGAGAGAGCCCGGTAGCAATTGTAAGGTTTGTATTGTAGCCACTTCTGCTAAATTAAATGTGGGGAGGGAGGTGGGGGCCTGGGAGTTGGGAGGGCTTTTTGGTCGGTTTGGAAAAAACAGTTACTAACAAAAGCAAAATGCACCTTTTTGTTTACAACTGAAAAAGGGTCCTTGACAAGTGTTTTTTAATTTTATTATTATTTTATTTGGTGTTGTAATTGTTTAGATTGCTGTGTACGGTTTGCTGTTTGTTGAATCAACAGTGTGAAAAACCTGCCAGCATGGATTGATATACGCATGACGTTGTCCCCTCAACTGGGGGCTTTGCAGTTCTAACTCTCTTGATGTAACCAGTCACCCCCATGTATAAGTGGAAGCTGCTTGCTAGAATGGAAACGAGCCTCATTTGTTAATTCACAATGATTAAGCATTTTCCTTCTGATTCTAGTCAGATCATGATTTTTTTCTTTGAAATGCAAAACAAAACATCAAAAAACCACCATTCAAAACAAAATCAAGAATTGTCTGAGTTAATTTAACTTTGATGATTAAATCCGTTCTAACTTCTTTTAGGTTCTCCCCATCCACTTCCTCGAAGTGCTGAATTTCCTCTAAATTCCCTGGCATGTATGAGAAAAATATTATGTGTGTGTGTGTGTGTGTATGTGTGTATCTATGCATATACATACACACATATCCATGTATATCCACATATGTGCAGGTGAATATATTCTACACATATATCCAGATATACATATATATACATAGCCTCGCAAATAGTTAGTGACCTTGGGAAAGAGGTGGTTGGCTTGGAAACTGGGCAAGAATTCTGCAAAATTCATGTCACGGATCTTGGGGGGGGGAGTGGGCTGGGCTGCTAAATTTTTGCTATCTTGTTTGCTAGGCTTCTGTATACATATTGTATCTGGGCTAGATCCCTTAGAGATCAGTTTAATGATGAATTCATATCCCACAGTCCCAAATTCTTCCCTTAGATCTAGCCGTCCCCCAATCCAGAACTCTAAAGGAACCCAAATCAAAAACCCTCTCCCAACAACCAAACCTCAGCTACAACCGTCACCACTAGACCTCCCAGTGGTTTCTTACTCTGAATAGAAGAGTCGATTTCTTTTTTATGTATCATGATCATGACTAATTCTCATACTGGTCTCTTCCCCCTCTCCCGCTATCCCCCAGAGCTCCCGCCCTAACCCCCGAGGCAGGTTCCTTTTGGTGTTTGGATGCATTTTGTGTTTCCTCTCTTGGCTTAATCAGCTCTGATTTTCTTCATTTTAGGGCAGGATGCTGAACGGGCTACATTAAAAAACAAACCTCTCTCTATATATATTTATAAATGAGAACTGTTGGATGACACCTTTGACATATCAGCCAATATCAATCAAGCTGAAGACTCCAGACACTCTGTGACTGTCACATTTCTTCAAGGAAAGTATAGCGTCTATGGAGTTCAGAGGGCACGTGTTTGGGGGAAAAATATATATGACATAAAGAAGAAGAAGATGAAGAAAAACGAGGAAAAAAAAAGGCAACTTTAAAACAAAATAACTTGAGACAAGGTGGGGAGGCTGCAGGGCTGGGAACTGGGAAGGGCCGCTGCTTCCCGATCCCTGGGGCTTTTCCAGCCCATGGGCGCCTGAGGCAGGCTGGGGCAAGCGGTGTGTCTGGTGGGGCCTGGTCCCCAGGGGGGCGGCTGGGAGGCCGCCACTGATCATCTCTATCTGTCATTCCTTTAGCTATTTAGGGACCAAAGGACCAAACTTTTTATTGCAGATGTGTAGCTCTAGGTCAAATAGAGGGGGAACGGAGGAGAACCTCCTTCCTGCCTCATGGCTGTTCTTGAAACAGCTTAGAGCGATTCTATGAAAAATGTAATTAAAAAAAAAAACACAAAAAAACACACAAAAAACACAAAAAAACAACAAAAAAAGAAAAATAATGCTTCAATGCTTTTAAAACAGCAAGATAATAGTTCTTTGATACTTTGAGAGGCGCTTTGATTACTGTCATTCAAGTCTATGACACTTTCCTATGGTTTTCTGTATTATATGTCTGGATGGAGCTGTTAAAATGAACAAATCGGTGGATATTCGGGGAAAGTAACAAAATATGAAAACTCGTTAACTGTGAAGTGTGAGAAAAGGAGGGGAAAAAAAGGGACTGACGAGGCAAGATAATTGTTGTGAAAAGTCTGTAAATGCTTCTAACTCTTCCCCCTCTTAAAATCATAATAGTTGTACAGAATTTTAAAAAGGAGAAGTTTAAAATACCTATATAATAGAAGAAAAATTAGAGGAAAGCAAAAAAAAAAAAAAAAAAAAAAAAACCTATAGAAGTTAGCGTTACTGCTAAAATCCCAGATGTTGTAGGACTGTACTTTTGTAGAGTTTAGACTGAGCATCAATCCCTTCTCCCCGCGAGTGCTGTTGGACGCCGTTGACCCCGAGGGCCAGGCCGGACCCGCCCAGAGCTGTGGGCCCCTGGCTGCCCACCTCCGGTGGAGGCCGCGCCTCTGGCAGGAAGGCCCGCCGCCGCCGCCTCCGCCCTCGCCTCGCTTCGCTCCGGGAGCTGCGCGCGCTCGCCCGCTCTCCGCAAGCCCTCGACACCTCTGCTTCACTCGCCTTCCATGCTTGCTCCAGAGACTTTCCGGGCAAGGGAGACCTGGGAACTTTCATCTTAAAACAACTAAACAACACACACACACACAAAAACCTTAAACAAGAGAGAGAAAAAAAAAAAAAAAACAATCTTTGAAGAATTTCTGAAACTGTTTACAAGGAATTTTGAAAAACAGGGATGTTTAAATGATGCCGGCTCTGTTTTTCTGTAAATAAATTTGCATATTTTGTAGGACTTTTAATTGTAATGATAGAGAAAAAAAACAAGGAAAACTATTTAATGAAAGCACGATATTTATCTTTGGTAAATGACTTTAGAGCAGTTAAAAAAGACATTGCTTAAAAAAACTCAGAATCAGAAAAAAACACTGAATTATTTAAGAACACATATATTTTAAAGTATAACATATTTATTATAATTTATTTGCACCGTTGGGAAGACTTGCTTTGGCTTTCCGCCTTGACGCCCTCCTCACTGATGTCCTGTTCATCTGGAGGCTGGGGGGCCCTCGGACCCACCATGTTTTTTTCTTTTTTGCTTTAGAAGAACATCTGTCTGGTTCCTCTCAGGCCTTCTGCCTTTCCTTTCTTTCTATTTTGTTGGGTAATTATTATTTTTAAAATTTTCTTTTTCTTTTCCTTGGCTCCTTTTAGGATGTCCAGATGTTGTAAAAAAAAAAAAAAACGAAAAAAACAAAACAGCTGCAGTTCAGTACAACTGCTCTTTTCACACTCAACTCCCTAAAACTCCTTGTAACCTTCTGTAACTATTGGATGACGCTTTCTCCAGCTTAGCCCTAAATAAAGCACAGTTTAAAAAAAAAAAACAAACCCTTATCCGTGGTGGTCTGTGGTTCATGGAATCTGGCCAGCCGTGCCTCTGGGGCCTAGGGCTGGCCCACTGGAAGCAGCTTTGGTCCTTCCCTCCGTGGAATCTGTCTGCTACCTGGACCCTCTCGAAAAATCTCTCTCAACCGGTGTGTGCCTCTGAAAGTCTCCACTGCAAGCCCGTCCCTAGCTTCCTGGGCAGGGATGGCCACAGTGCCCAAACCTAACAAGAAGTCACCCTTTCCTCCCTGACAGGGGGAAAAGCAAGCCACCAGACTGGAGCTAGGGTGGGGACGAAGTGCTGCGAGGAGCGGGGGAAGCAGGCAGTAGAGGCAGGGCCCGCAGTAAAGGAAGGTGAGGACACAGCCCCAGACTTGCCACCCAGCACTTTGCTCTTGGTCCTGCACTTCCCACTGCATTGACAGTGTGCCTGGGTGGATAAGACCGAGGGTTCTAGATGATCCTCAGAGGCGGGGTTCTGGTGGGAGGAGCTTGGGGTGCCGCCATCTCTGTATCGTGACACAGAGACAGAGATAGGGAGATGTCCAAACCCCGAAGGCCACAGGAGGTTTGAGAGGAAGGTATGGGGTGGGGGGAGGTCAGGGGGAGGGTTCCAAAGGAGGAAGAATGTGAAATAGGGCTTGGAGGAGGGGAGGTGGAGAGGAGGGAACAGGTCCTCCTGAGGTGAGAACCCAGACACAAACACCAGCCTCAAGCCTTCATCAGACTGTGTCCTAGGACAGCCCTTTTTCTCGATTCCATCTCGTCCCCCCTGCCCCAGCCTTCAGCCTTGCAGCTCGGTCTAGGAATGGGCAGTTTCCACCAAGGGTGTCCATCTTGGAAAACCCTTGTGGTGGGGCGGGGAGAAGACGAGAGTCCTAGGACACCCGGGTGTTTGTCTGTCTGTCTGTGCCCTCCCGTGAGGAAGTGGGGAATGGCTCAGCCCCACCTGTCCTCTCTGCAGGAAGAGTGGTGGAGAGCAGCGCGCAGAGCCCCAGCTACAGAGCAGCACCCAGACCCTGCTTCTATCCTCTCCTCCCGTCTCGCTCCCCAGGGCCAAGGCCCAATCCCACGTTTCCCACACTAGCCTGTGGAATTGTTAGCCCGGGGAGAAAAGACCTTTATGCATCAGGACCCGGGGCAAGCCTTCAAGCCTTGGCTTCAGACCTGGAGACAGTTCCAAGATGAGACCTTCCCTCATAAGTAGGTTTAAATAACCCACACTTAACCTGCCAGTTCTGGGGAGCTTGTGAGGAGCTGGACTTCTTGGAGGAATTCACTGCAAGGGGTCGTTGTCACACTGGGGGTTATGCTACACTGTGAGGAACAGAAAGGTGTTTTCGAAGGAGTTCTCTGCGTTTTGAGCCTCAGACTATTCAAAACCGTGGTTTCTGTTGGACATTTGCCACCGACAGGCACTGAGTCTGCCAGAGGATGACAGCCTCAACCATAGTGCGTCCTGTCGCTCTCCCAGACCCCAGGGAGCCTCACGGGCCTCCCCAAACCTCCCCTGTGCCTTTGTCACCACTTCCCCACTGTGCTTCTCTCTGGCACAGCCCTCCTGCCACCTCCACCACTCCGGCTCAGGGGCAGTAGGGGGCCAGGGAGCTGCCCCCAAGGAGCTGGGCTGTGCAGGGGGTTGGCCACTTTTGCTCTGTTCCAGGCACGGTTGACTGAGAGATGAAAACACAAGGCCCAGATGTGAATCCGCCAGTTCTATAAAATAAATCTTTAAAACCACGCACCAAGTGACTAACGTATGCACAGGGCGTTTAAGAGAGAATGTAATTTATTAGCCTCTGGGGGGAAAGTCATAGGTTCCTTGAAAAGTTGCTGAAAACTCTCAGGTCACTTTGCACAGGATTACAGGGAGTGCAGGGACCCCGCAGCACATCCATCATCCCCTGGTTAAGAACCCCGGGTTTGCAGTGTTATTTAAGAAAACCCAAGACACAATTCTCATTGATTTCTGCTTATATTCTATGGCTTCTATTTCTCTGCCAGTACAGCCATCCCTTGGAATCTGCAGGGGATTCGTTCCAGGACCCCCCACAGATACCGAAATCTGTAGATGCTCAAAATGGCGCAGTACAGTCGGGCCTCCGTAACCGTGGGTTCTTCATCCGTGGATATGGAGGGCCGGATGTGTTCTACCTGCAGTGTTTGATTCCTTCATAGCTCCCCTATTTTTATTGATTTCTTTTTAATTTTTTAAAATTAAAAAAAAAATTTTTTTTTTTTTTTTAAATCTTTTGGCCATGCCGCGTGGCATGTGGGATCTTCGTTCCCCGAGCAGGGATCAAACCCATTCCTCCTGCATTGGAAGCGTGGAGTCTTAACCACTGGACCACCAAGGAAGTCCCTCCCCTATTTTTAAAAGACTTTTTATTTATTATTATAAACCTTTTATTTCAAGCATAATGGAAAGTAGAGATACTTGCAAAACAAACCCCTGTACACACACCACTTAACTTGAACGTACATCAACTCATGAATTATTTTGAAGTTATCAAGTCACTTCATTGGTAGATACGTCAGTTTCCCCACAACAGTTTTGATGCTGCACTGACGTGTTCAGGCTAGCTCTGGCCTGTCGGGCAGCTACACCCTTGCTGTGGCAATTGCGGGGCTTTGTGGCCTCTCCCAGCCTCATCCATGGGTGGGCACTGGCTCCTGTTGTGAGCCCAGGCCTCCCTCCAGCCTCTGTTCCGGCAGCACCTTCAAAGGGCTTTCCTCTCTTCATCCACCCCTTTTGTACTCATATCTTCTCTCTTGCTTTTCTCTTGCTTTCTCTCCCTTTCTCCCTCCTTTCTGTTTGATCTTCATGTGAGAAAAGTGTTTCTGAGCTGGATCCCACCCTCTCCTGGACACAGAATGTCCCAGAGCTCCCCCAACCACACGAGTGCCTCCAAGTCCAATATCCACCTTCCAAGTTCTGCCGCCCCTGGGGCTGGGCAAATATGCAGCTCCTCCTGGCACGGGGTCCGCAGGGTCAGTGTTTGAATGACACCCTGTTAAAGCCAAATGGACATTCCTCCCTTGGGTAAGGTAGGGTAAGCAACATCTGGGCAGTGAGCTCAGGGGCCCAGCCCCACCCAAGGTGACAGCATCAGACTTGGTTGTGGGTGCAATTTGTCTCTCTCTCCCAAAATGGAATCCGCCCCCAAACAAGAATTATTAGCCACCACTGACATCCCACCTTCAATAGACTATTCACTCCAGGCAGTCGGGTATTCAGTCCATGTTGATTCATTGCCTGCAGGAATGAATGAGTTAAGGAAGGAAGGAAATAAACTGCAGACAACTGAAAGCCTGTTCCGAAGAGGTAGGTGTTCGGGAAATGCTTTTAAAGTAATAGCACATTTGGAATAAGTGGATAGCCAACACTCCCTTCCCCTCAGATAACTATTTGCAAGTGTAAGTTTTTTACTTTCTGGTTTCCTTTCTCTGCTGCAGATCTCCCCTTCCCCCATCCGTCTCTGGTCTTCAACTCTCCCAGATGCCCCGGAGCCTGGTTAGTGGACAGCCATCACCCCAGGCCCCTCCCTATCACCCCAACTTCTCTTCCCTCATGCTAGCCTAGCTCCTCACCTCTTCAGGGGATTCTGCATGTCTCCATCCCTGCTTGCACCCTCTGTGGACATCTAACCAGCATTTGCCCAGACCAGGAGGAGGGTCGGAGACCGTGTATCAGAGTGAAGAAGGCATGGGCTTTGACGTCAGGGACGCATATACCTTCTGTGTCCCTTTGGAAAATGACCTAACCTCCCTGAGCCTCAATTTCCCTATCTCTAAAAAGGGGATAAAAATACACCCCGCCCCCAAGAGTTGTGAGCAGTAAACAGAGACAGACACAGCCAGACCACAGCCCAAGGGTCCCCTGAGTTGTAAACTCCTTAATAGTGCAGATACTCGGAATGAGTAGGTCAGGCTCTGATCCCTTCTTCCTTCCCTTCCCTTAGTCCCATTCCCCTGACAATTCACGTCCCAACCGAAACGAGCTTGAACTTGACACCAGACCACTTTCAGTCGTTTTCTCTTGAGTTCAGTCAGCCCGTGACACTCCCAGAGAATGCCTGTCATGTTGGGGTGCACACACCTCTGTCTCTCGCAGCTCACACTCCTTCCCAGGGACCCCGATTTGCGGATGCTCCCCTGCCCCTTCCCTTTCTTTTCCCCACACCACTCTGGCTGTCGTTGTCTGCAGCCATCCTCTCCCGGTTCATACGGCCTCAGGCTGCAAATCAGTTTGGTCTTTGCGTTTAAAAAGTGTTATCTATCTATTTTGCTGGGGCTTCCCTGGTGGCGCAGTGGTTAAGAAGCCGCCTACCAATGCAGGGAACACAGGTTCGAGCCCTGGTCCGGGAAGATCCCACATGCCGCGGAGCAGCTAAGCCCGTGCGGCGCAACTACCGAGCCTGCACTCTGCAACAAGAGAAGCCACCGCAATGAGAAGCCTGCGCACCGCAAAGAAGAGTAGCCCCAGCTCGCCGCAACTAGAGAAAGCCCACACACAGCAACGAAGACCCAACGCAGCCAAAAATAAATAAATAAATAAAAGAAATAAATTTTTTTTAAAAAAAGTATTATCTATTTTTTGGAATAGGTAACATACTGATATATTCCAAAATTCAAAAAAAATATGAAAAAGCATATAATGAAAAGTCTTCTTCCCACCCCTGAATCCAGCCACCCATTCCTGTCTCCAGAGGCAGCCAGTGTTACCAGCTGCTCTCGTTTACCCTGGTCTTTAGTGTGTAGATGTGCGTGCCTTGGTGTAAGGAACTCAGCTGTCACCCTCACTTTCGGGGTGGAGACCCAGAGCCAGGCAGCGCCATGCCCAGGCCCGAAGCTGGCCCGTGGGATTCCCAGGAGATGAGCCCAGGCCTGGGGCTGCTGAGGACCCCCTGGCTGAGTAGAGGAACTGGGGCCTTTCCAGTCCACACTAATCAGCTGGGTGCTTCCCTTTGAGGTCCGGTGGAGCTGTCATTGCCGGGGTGCTTGCCCTGAGCTAGACACTAAGAGCTGCTTAATTATAATCTCATCTAATTCTCTGAGGTTGGTGTTATCATCCCTATCTGACAGATGAGGAAACAGGCTCAGAGAGGTTAAGTCCTGGCCAAGATGATCCAGCACCAGGGTTCCAGCCCGGGTCTGTCTGCAGAGCTGTGCTCTTAATGTCAGCATCTTCTCTCCCTCAGTTGTAAATTCTCTGCACAGTCGCTCCCCTCCAGCCCTTCTCTTGTGTCTCCCGTCTCCTTTCCCTCCTTCTCACTTTTTTTCCTCAATAATATCAATTCTACCTTTAGGGAATGGCATCGCCTCTACTGACTTAGGTACCTGTCCTTTTCTTCCCTCCTCTCCTTGATTATCTGGGCTGGCTCGGAGCTCTTAAAGGTGAGGGAGTGCAGGTTACTGAACGTGACCCTCCCCGCCTGTCGGTGGGGACAGAGGGAGCGCGCGCGCGTGGAGGGAGAGAGAAAAAAGACCCAGTTAAGCTTTTATTATGAACAAGGAAAGGAAATTAAATTGAAATAGATGGAGAATTTATTAACATTTTATGCAGCTACCTGAAGTTCAAAACCCTTTTGAGCTGTGTCAGCTCGATTTTCCCCAGCATGGTAAACTCTGGAAAAAACTACAAGCACATCGTTAAGATCAGTGCAAACTCGTTCTCCATCACTAAAACTCAAGGGGAAATTGTAGCCAATCCTGAATGCCCCACACTCCACTAACTGAGGCATGAAGATTCCTCTCGTCTCCAGAATCTCCACATGAATCATCTTTGCTGTTGCCCTTCTCTCCCTACCTCCTCCTGGGGCCTGGCTCTGGGAGCCGTGGGCACGCGGGTGGCAGGAAATCCAGCGCAGCCAGGTGCTGTCAACCTGTCTCCCTTCCGCTCCCTGAAGAGGGGTTTCGGAAGCAAGGCTACCATGGGGCGTTTTCACTCTGCACAGGCAGCTCCTGGGAACTAACATGAGGGCACCCAGACAGACCCACACCCCTGCCCCACCGCACTCCAGCCCTGCTCAGGGCCTGGGATCCCATGGTTAGGCCTTTTTCTTTGGGTGAGACTTGGGCCTCAATTAGTTCTGCTTTTTTCATGAAAATCACCTTGGGATGGGGGTGTATATGTTTCCGCACCTGCTCAACCAAGTGCACGTACCAAGTGCCAGCTGGGTGGTGAGGATGGGGGGTGGGGTGGGGTGATGAAGACGTACACACGCAGCTGCCTTCTGGGCACAAAGGCCGGGTGTGTTGTGGGTGAGCTCTCTACTCCCGGGAGCCATCCTGCAGGGTGCTGTCAGATGGCCAGTCAGAGGCTTGGGGAAGGTAAGTAACTTGCCCCAAGTCACACTGCAAAATCAGCTGCGCTCACCCCTCCCATGGGGTTCCCCGACAGGTAGAAGACAGCTGTAGGATGACGTGGTAAATTGTGCAGGGGCCCCCAGGGTAGCCCTGAGGAGGGAAGCCCAGTAGCCCAGCCTGGCGAGGAGGAGACCCTTGGGCCGAGTGTTGGAGGGTGCGCAGGGTTAAACAGACCCCAAGGGAGGGGGACATGGAGGAACAAAGGACCCCAGACCTGAAGAACTGCAGGATGTCTCAGGTAGGTGGGGAACATGCTGGGGAAGACACAGGGCCTTGTCTAAAAAGACTCCATTACTGACTGCCCAGGCAGTGTCCTGGCTACTTCACCAACACCAACCCAGTTAACCCTCCCGAGAAGCCTTGACCCAAAACTACAAATAGAACTCCCATAGGACCCAGCAATCCCACTACTGGGCATGCACCCTGAGAAAACCATCATTCAAGAAGAGTCACGTACCACAGTGTTCACTGCAGCTCTATTTGCAATAGCCAGGAGATGGAAGCCACCTAAGTGTCCATCGGCAGATGAATGGATACAGAAGATGTGGCACATATATGCAATGGAATATTACTCAGCCATAAAAAGAAATGAAATTGAGTTATTTGTAGTGAGGTGGATGGACCTAGAGTCTGTCATACAGAGTGAAGTAAGTCAGAAAGAGAAAAACAACCACCGTATGCTAACACATAAACATGGAATCTAAAAAAAAAAAAAAAAAAGTTCATGAAGAACCTAGGGGCA
>NC_041232.1:49890461-49891756 GCF_002837175.3 Physeter macrocephalus | reverse complement strand
GGGAGACGCAAGAGGGAGGAGATATGGGGACATATGTATATGTATAGCTGATTCACTTTGTTATCAAGCAGAAACACACCATTGTAAAGCAATTATACTCCAATAAAGACGTTTAAAAAAGAAAAAAAAAAAGAGAAGCCTTGACCCTGTTTTACAGGCGGCCTTAGTGAGGTACTGGAAGTCACATGGTTTGGCAGAGCTGGGGTTTGAGCCCTGGTCCCCGATAGGAGGTTCCATGCTTGTAATCTCTGTATTACTTTGGAGGGGGCTACCTTTCCAAGGCACAAGTGTGAGAACTCTTCACTTGGAAGCCTCTTCCTGACTGTTTTTCCAAGCCTCAAACAAAGACGCACAGCCTAACTACAGGACAGGAGAGTGGAGTCAGGACTGGCCTGGAAAGCCTCAGACCTCTGTGCCTCAGTTTCCTCCTCTGCAAAGTGAGGTGTCCTGGGTCTCAAGGATTCGGCGCAGCTCCCATGTGCCCAGAGCTCTCTGCTAAGTGCCAGGAGGGAGAAAAGGGAGGGCAGAGGAGGGATGCCCCGAATGCCCTCAGTCAAGCTCTCGAGATGAGAGTCACCTGGATGAGGGAACTCAGCACCTGGATGAGCAGTGTTTTACCCTCCACTCTATTCCACTCTCGACTGGGCAGATGACACTTGCTCCCTTGTCCCGAGTGCTGGGGGACCTGAAGAGGCCTCTGGGCTTGAGGCGTCCTCTTTAATCAAGAACTACTTGAGAACATTTTGTACTTTTAGCACCGAACTCAGTGCCCGGCACAGTGTCGATGCCCGATGATGTTTGCTGAATGAACGAGAAGAGGTGCAGGGTGGGGAGACTGCCTCTCGTGAGCCCCTTCTGAAGCAGCCAGCGCCTGCACGCTCTCGGCAAGGCCCCTCTGCCCTACCTTGCCCAAACTCTGACCAGAAATCAGAAGAAAGCCTGGTCTTCTCAGTACCCGGGGAGCTCCTGGGGTGACGAGGGTCCTCCTGGGATGAGGGTCCTATTGGGGCCCTCAAAGATGGCTTAGGACACAGATTCTCTTGTTTTTCCAAGTTTCTGACCATTCAAATTCTCCTGCCCTTAGTGCAGGGTCCACCTGCTCCAGGGGGGCTCCAACTCAAACTGAGCATCTCCTTTTATTGTGTTTTTTTTTTTTGCGGTACGCGGGCCTCTCACTGCTGTGGCCCCTCCCACCGCGGAGCACAGGCTCCGGATGCGCGGGCTCAGCGGCCATGGCTCACGGGCCCAGCCGCTCCGCGGCATGTGGGATCTTCCCGGACCGGGGCACGAACCCG
>NC_041232.1:49858979-49889837 GCF_002837175.3 Physeter macrocephalus | reverse complement strand
CAGCGGCCATGGCTCACGGGCCCAGCCGCTCCGCGGCATGTGGGATCTTCCCGGACCGGGGCACGAACCCGTGTCCCCTGCGTCGGCAGGCAGACTCTCAACCGCTGCGCCACCAGGGAAGCCCTGAGCACCTATTTTCTGACTTCCTGTTGCCCTCAGAGTGGGGACCACTTCACTGGGCCCTTGTTCACACTGTTCTCCGTTGCTCTGAGTGTGTAGCTCCCTCCTAGCTGAAGGCCCTGAGGATAAGCATTGTCTCCTTTTCCAACCTGTCTCCTAGTGCTGGGATGGTCAAAGAGGGCAGTGGGGACACAGCAGAAGACTAAGGATTTAAATGGAATGTGCCCAGTCATCCTCAATGCATGCTGAAACTCGTGGGTCAAAGGTAGATGAGACCTGGTATTTACACAGTCTCAAGTAAACCCCCTCCTGACACACACACAAGATACTTATAAATTACACAGGGAAAGGTAGTGATTTTACAGTGGAGTAACCCGGCAGACATCACTTTAACCTGGTGATCAAAGTTAATATCACCTGGAATGAAGGAAATAGCTATCATGGGCCTCGTGGTATAATCACTGAGAAGGACACAACATTATCTATTCTTGCTGAAAATGCATAGCTGAATTTGGTCATAAGAAAACAAACAAACCCAAATTGGGGAACATCCTACAAAATAAGTGGTTTGTACTCATCTAAAGAGACATGACGACTAAATACAACTTTTTTAAAAAAGTTTTTATTTTATATTGGAGTATAGTTGATTAACAATGTGATAGTTTCAGGTGTACAGCAAAGCCACTCAGCCATACATATACATGTATCCATTCTCCCCCAGACTCCCCTCCCATCCAGGCTGCCACATAACATTGAGCAGAGTTCCCTGGGCTATACAGTAGGTCCTTGTTGGTTATCCTTTTTAAATATAGCAGTGGGTACATGTCAATGCCAAACTCCCTATAACTATCCCTTCCCTTCACCCTTCCCCCTCGGTAACCATAAGTTCATTCTCTAAGTCTGTGAGTCCATTTCTGTTTTGTAAATACGTTCATTTGTATAATTTCTTTTTAGATTCTGCATATAAGTGATATCATACGATATTTCTTTCTCTTTCTGACTTACTTCGCTCAGTATGACAATCTCTAGGGCCATCCATGTTGTTACTAATGGCATTATTTCATTCTTTTTTATGGCTGAGTAATATTCCATTGTATATATGTACATCTTCTTTATTCATTCCTCTGTCAATGGACATTTAGGTTGCTTCCAAGTCTTGGCTATTGTAAACAGTGCTGCAATGAACATTTGGGGTGCATGTATCTTTTTGCCTTATGGTTTTCTCTGGATATATGCCCAGGAGTGGGATTACAGGGTCGTATGGTAGCTCTATTTTTAGTTCTCCATAGTGGCTGTACCAACTTACACTCCCACCAACAGTGTAGGAGGGGTTCCCTTCTCTCCACACCGTTTCCAGCATTTATTGTTTGTGGATTTTTTGATGACAGCCATTTTGAGGACTAATGCAATTTATGATCGTAGATTAGATCCTGGCTAGATTTTATTTTTCTTTTGTCAAAAAGGCTGTTTGAGGGAAGGAAATTAAAAAGTTGAAAAGGAAAGTTGGAAAAATTTAAATATGGTCTGTAGATTAGATACTAGTGCTCTATTAATGTTCGTTTCCTGATTTCAGTCATGGTCCTGTGGGTAGGCAAGAGAATGTCCTTGTTTTTAGGAAATACATGCTGAATTTTTAGGAAAAAGAAGAGTATTATGTCTGCAATTTACTCTCAAGTATTTCAGAAGAAAAGTAATAATACGTGTGTTCGTTTATATATGTGTTACGTGTGAGAAAGAGTGAATGATAAAGCAAATGAGTTAAAATGTTAACACTGGGGAATTCGGGTGAAGGGTGTACAGGAGTTCTTTGTGTTATTTCTAAAACTTTTCTGTAGGTCTGACTTCAAAATTAAATGTTTGAAAAAAAAAATGTGGCCAGTTTGAGCATTAGCTGGGTCAGCCTGGGGAGAGCTGTCAGCTGTTTGGACTGGGTGCTCCAGGGACCAGCACCCCTCCCACCCCTTCCTCCCCTGGAAACGTCCTGGGGCTCTCAAAGGAGAAACCCTCCGACACGGACACGAGCAGCAGGTGTCACGGGCTGCCTGATGGGGCCACCGTGGTTCCTGCCTGTAGACCACTGAGAAAACACTAGCCAGTCCTGGCTCCTGGGCGGGGGGCCTATTCCCACCCTCATCCCCAGGAGCACAGCCTGACTAGCAAAACAAGAAAACAACATCATCTTCAGTTCCGAAGAGAGATGGGACAGATTTGAAAATACTAGAGGTGGAGCGTGGAGACGGGTGGAGAGGGAAGGGCTGTGAGCCGCTCACAGGCGCCCTTATGGAGGCGGGCGGGCCGCAGAGCCAGGGCCCCCACTCTGGAACCGCCCTTGACTCTGTCTGCTGGGGTCTGGAGAGTCAGGGCTGTTGAAGCAGAGGTAGCCAGGACGCTGCGTAGGGTACGAGGTGATGAGAGCACAGTGCCGACTCCCAGGAAGGCAGCCCAGGCTGAGGGGAGAGAAGGAGGTAAACAGTATTCTGAAACAGGCAGGTGTGCAGTGGGCTGCCCTGCTGGAGACCAAGGAGGGGGTGCGGCTGGCAGCATCAGGGAGGTGGGGGCCTGCGGCAGGTAAGCGAGACGGTGGGGGGCTGGCCGGCCTGGGTTTGCCTGGCTGCCATGGAACCCGCAGTTCTCCGTGCTCTGGAGGGGCCCGCTGGCCCTTAGCAGCCTTCAGATAAATGACAAAAGCACCCGACACGTAGAAAGTGCTTCGCAGTTGTTTACTCAGCAGATGCCTGAGCATCCTTTCGCTGCATCCCCATGTAGTCTGTGAGCCAGCTGTGCACGAGGGTGCTGCCCTACATTTTGCAGGTAGAGGCACTGAGTTTGCACTGGTGAAGGGACCTGCACGTGTCACACAGCTAGGGTGGCACAGCAAGGACCTGAACCTCAGCCTCTGATGGAGCACTAGGTAAACTGGAAACCGTTGCTGAGTAACGGAATCTACACAGTTCTCTTTCCACTGGGCCCTGCTGCTCTCCAAGTTTAAACACTAGGCCTGGCAATGAGCTCACTCATCTTGGGGTGCCTGTCTCCATGCCTTTGACACAGTGTTCCTCTGTCTGGGCATTCTTCCTTCCTTCCTTCCTGCCCTGGCCCAGCAACAATATCTTATCTTCCAGGAAATTCTGACTGAAGCCCCCCTCCCAGGGGCTGCCGTTCGGGCCTCTGGGGCCGCACCGGCTTCTGGGCACTTTAAGTGCAGCTCGACACAGTTCCGGGGTGCTGCTGGAGGCCAGGGGCCACATCCCCGGACTTTGCCTTGTACCTAGTGGACAGTCCAAAGACGCTTCAGAGTTTCCTGAAGACCAGTGATTCCTGAAGTCTTTGGATTACAGATTCCTTTGAGAATCTGATGAAAACTATGAATCCTCTGGTCCAGCTAAGCATCCGAGGGAGGAGGGAGGTGGGACAGGTAACGAGAGAGGGCTGTACGCAGGGCAGCTCTCTAGCCAGACTGATGCTCTTGGAAGGGATTTCACGTCACGGGGAGAGAGAGTTTTTTCATTTCTAACTGAGCCCCACTCTGACACCTCCCCCTGAACAGGAGAGGACAGGACAGAACAGAAGGCCGCTGGAGTCCCTGGCTGCATTTCTCCGTTCAAAGGCTCAGCTGGCAGATTTCAGGGAGGCGCCCCTAGCCAGGCCCTCCCGGGCTGTGGCCACATGTTCTACCCCTCCTGTCGGGCGAGAAGCAAGCAGAGAGGCAGGGAGAAGTTCTGCTTGGGGGTCACTCTCTCAAGGCCCTTCTCAGACTCATTGCTACTCAACTTTCTTTTTTCTCCAACTCAGTAAATCTTCTATTATTCTCCAAGTTGATATAGTAAGCTGTGTCATTTTGAGAAGAAATACACAATGGTGTATTAGAGGAATCATGGATCTCCTCATTCATGCTTAGAAAAAATTTATTACAGTGTAAGAAAGTCTGAATAGCATGAATTTATTATAATGATTTAACACTCCTGCACTTGAGTTAAAAATGCCCCTCCATAAATAACTGTCCCTGGAAAACATAGCAAATTTACACAATTTACCATTCCTCGGTGTTATATAAATCCAGCAAGCTTAAATCACTTCCAGCCGGGAGGGGCAACACCACCCACTGGGGCTGAAGCTCATCCTGTCTCAACCGGCAGCCACAAGAGGCAGGAGAGCAAACTCCCCTTCCTGCAGCCCCTCCTCTCAGCACCAGACAAGCCCACCGCAGAGCTTAAAGTGGCTCAAGTATGGGGAAGAGAGGGACAAAGAGGGGGAAAATCAGTTTATAACTGCTGCACGGGTGAAGGACAGTGGGCCCTGAGCATCCCCGCAGCCGTCAGGCCGTGGGCCGTGGTCTGTGTGCCGGTGCCAGCGCGGCGCCCGCCAAGGCCGCCAGCTGTCGGCTGCGGAGGAGGGGGCGGGAGAGGCCAGCGCCACACGCTGTCCAGACCTCAGACGGGGCCTGGTCTTCTGGCCAATCACCTCTCCAACTCCTCACAAACGCAGTCCTGCGCTTCCCTCCTGGGCCTCTGGTTCCTCCTGGTCCAAGGAGCCCCTCTCAGAGCCTCCCCTGGCTCCACTGGTCTCGCCCTGCCTGCCCTACTTTCATGGACACTTTGGCCTCATCATTCTGGCTTTCCTCTGGGCTAGTTTCCAGGGCTAGGTCAGCATGCCAGGCCCCAAACTTGTAAGGTAGGGATATCATCTCCATTTTTGCAAATAATTTTCTAAGTTATTATAGCTGAGGCTTAGTGGGTATGAGTAACTTGCTTAAATGTACACAGCTCACAAGTGGTAAGGCTGGGTTGATTCCAAGGTGATCCAATATGCTGTATTTAGACACTTAACATTCTTATAGGGAGGACAAACAGTGTACAAAACAGTACAGCACACTTTGAGGTGGGCTGCCACAGAAGGCTCTACGGGGTATTGTTGGAGCCCAGAGAAGAGTTGATACTGATGCCTGGGGGGAGGGCGGCGGTGAGGAAAACACTGGAGCCGGCTCTGGGAAGATTCACCCCAAAGGAAGGGCCTGCAAAAGCCACGCAGGCAGGAAAGAGCGGCGCGCCTTCGGGACATGCCCGAAGGCTGTGAGGTGCAAAGGGGAGCAGAACGAAGGGGCGAGGTGAGGAGGACGGGCACGTGGGCCGGGCGCCGGGAGCCTGGCACGTCCCCCCCCAGGGGTGTGCTCCTTGCCCGAAAGCACTGCCGAGTCCTTGGATTTTAGGCAGGGAAGTTACAAATCTCAGATTTGTTTCGGAAAGAGAGCCTAGTCAGTGTGGGGATACAGTGGAGGCGTCCCAAGCCCCACTCTCCCCCAGGCCTCTCAGCACGGCCCTCTCTTCCTCATGAGGGAGTTGCAAGCAGCCTGGAATAGTGTCAAGAGTGCTGGACTTTGAAAACACAGCTCTGTTTCATTTCTTCCCTCCCCCCCTCCCTTCCTCCCATGCACCTTACCTATCCATCTGTCTGATAAACAGTGAATGAGAGCCTGCCATGTGCCAGGAACCACGCTAAGCTCTGGGGAGTTAGTGATAAATGAGACTGACAACTTAGTCTGACTGTATAGTCTAAAGGAGGAATCACATATATAGGTAACCTAGCACAGTAAATGTTACTGTGTGCAAAGGGATAGAGGATGCACAAAGGGATAAAAGAGCTCATAAGACAGTCAGGAAACGAACATTACAGTGCCTTCAGGAACTAAGAGAAGTTCATGGCGGTTGGAGGACAGAAGTCAAGAGAAAGAAAGAGCAGGAAAAAGGGGCTGGAGGTCTCCAGACTGCAGTGGAGCCTTGTGCACTGCGCTCAGAAGTCCAAGCTCTCTCTTAAGGGCAATAGGAAACTATCTAACACGTTAAGCCGGGGTGTGACACAATGATGACCCTGGTAGTTTTCTGGAGAATGGCAATAACAGGTAACCCACACTGAGTGCTGATTTATTCTCTGCTGAGCACTCTCTGCACATCAGTGATTTAACCTTCACAGTAACCCTGTGAGGTAGGTTCTCTTATGGTCTCCATTTAACGATAGGAGTGAGGCAGAGAGAGGTGAAGTCACATACTGAAGGATGAATCCAGGCCACCTGACAGGAAGGCCAGTGAAGAGACTGTTGTACTAGAGAAGCGTCAGCAGAGAGAGAGAGAGAGAGAGAGAGAGAGAGAGAGGCGGGCAGGTTGAGAAGTAGGAGGACTTGGTGCTGCTTGGAGACGGAGGGTAGGAGAGCGGAAGAAGTGAGAAACGACCCTCCCAAACCCCAGTTTCTGAGTCTGAATTCCATTCATTTGGAATGGTCTAGCGGACGACCTTGGCTAAGTCTTGGTTAAGTCTTTCCTTACTGGTGCCAAAGATATATCACCCTCAAATTTTAGGTGTGCATATCGATGTATGCCTAGCCTCATTCCATAAAGGATTTGAGGTGGCTCACAAGAAAAAACCCCATATAATGAAATGATTTTTTTTTTTTTAAAGTATGAAAAGAGGCCCTCATCTCATAAGGATTGAATAAGACACACAGGGCCAGCCCAGGGTCTGGTGCCCAGTTAGTGCTTTGTGAGTTTCTGGACCGGTGCCCAGTCTTCCTGGCACCCATCGGCCTCTACTCACACGCCTGATGTTCTGTATTTATTCCTCCCTTTCTGGCGCAGGGTCTGGGTTTCCGTCTTTCTTTCCTGGCTCATTCTGTCCCTCCCACGTCATCACCCTACAGTGACATTATTTTTGTTCCCCATCTCTCTTTCTTCCCATCCGTGGCTTTGTTCTCCCCTTTGTTTGTTGAAAGTAGTCCCTGATTTTTGCATCTCCAAGGAGCCCGTTTGATGATACCCCCATGTACCCCACATTGGGAAACAATCTGTTTCCTGAAATGCATATATAGATTTATCTGCCCATTTTTATTAAGCACAGATTACCATGTTGTGCATATAGATATGCCAACAAATCAGAGGTAACCCCCCCACCCCAATAACTGAGGTTATCACAACTTGATAGAGTGATTTCCAGTTGAACATAAAGAAGTAATGTTACAGCTGGCCTGTGCAGCTTTTCTCCACAGACATGCAAGGTTTCCATCAGTCTCTCTAAAATCATGAAAACTGCTCACGGATTACTGGTAACCCCTGTGGCGACCAGGCTGGGAATCAGGGGGAGGCCCCCACCAAATTGGAAAAGTGCCCTGTAGCCAGCCCGAACTTTCACTTCTATCAACCATTCTGGTCTCGCCTTCCTTTCACAGGCTGATTTCTAAGATGAGAGGTCCTGGACTCACTCTCCCCTAACACCTTGCAAAATGGCTTCACCCAAGCCCAGTTCAGAGCCATAGTGATCAGGTGTTTGCTCTTGACTTTCCAGCACTGCTTGGCCAGCCAGCAACCAATGCCCATGGACACTTCTTTTGTGATAGCTTTATGAGATCTAATTCACATACCATACAATGTACCAATTTGAAGGGGACAGTTCAGTGGTCTTTAGTATATTCAGTTATGCAACCATCACCACAGTCAATTTTTAGAACACTGTCATCACCCCAAAGAGAAACCCCATACTCTTTAGCAGTCACTCTCCATTACCCCTATTTACCCCTGCCCTAGGCAACCATTAATAGACTCTCTGTCCCTGCAGATGTGCCTATCTGGACATTTCATATAAATGAAATCATACCATGTGTGGTCTTTTGCGACTGGCTTCTTTCACTTAGCATAATTCATGTTGTAGGACGTACTTCATTCCTTTTTATTGCCAAATATTCCACTGTGTCTATATGCCACATTTTGTTTATCCATTAATCAGCTAATAGACATTTGGGTTGTTTCTACCTTTTGGTTATTATGAGTAATGCTGCTATGAATATCCATGCAAAAGTTTTTGTGTGTACATATACTTTTAATTCTCTTGCGTATTCACCTGCGAGTGAAATTGCTGGTATTATGGTAACTTTATGTTTAACTTTTTGAGGAAATTACAGACTGTTTTCCAAGGCAGCTGTACCATTTCACATTCCCACCAGCAGGGTATGAGGGTTCATGGACATTTCTTACTTTCCTTTAAGATCTTCCCCTTTGACACTACTGGGGTTTAGCACCTTATCAACCCTCCTGTCTAGTGCTTCCGTGAAGGAGCTCCACTGGAGCAATTTCTGACTTCTTTGCACATCCCCTGCTCATCACTTCCTCCTCGATGCTCTATTATTTATCTTTTCAGCCAGTGGCAATCTGACTTTGGTGCACACATTCTCAACTGAAGCAAGGCTGATCTAAATGCTGCATTCGAGGTCTTTCTTTCCAACTCAGTCCCGGGCATGTGATGTGGATCCTAGGTTGTCTGATCTGCAGCCCCTAACTCTCCTTTGGGTGGGTCGTCACAAGGTCCACACTTGGGAGGAGGTATTAGCAAGCCTGATGGTAGCGGCATATCAACTCTACACCCTTCTATCCAGTCCTACGGGTGGGGGTGGCAATCTCTCAACACCTCACCTGACCTGTGGCAATAGCTTCATAACAATTGGTGTCTCTGCCTAAAGTGCCACCCGCTTAGGCTAGAGGAAGGCTTGTACAGTAGAAAGAGCACAGCTGTGGAATTAGACAGCTCCAGTCTCCAGGCCACTTACTAGCTCTGCCATTTAGCAGCTGAGGCCCAACACCTAACCTCTCCAAGATCAGTTTCCTTATCTCTAACAGGGGGATACTGCCACCTATGTTTTGGGGTTGCTGTGTGGATTAAATGAAATAAGGTATCTATGGACCTTGCTCAACACTTAGTAGGCACACAGTAGATGTTTCCTTCCCAACTTTATCCCATCCCCTCTGATAGAGCCTGACACTACTGCAAGGTAGATATTTCTAAACAAGTAATTCCAAAATAGTTTATGGATTTTGTTGCTTGAAGGATAGAACTCCACTGCCTGACATTTAACATTCTTCACATTTGGGCCCAGCATATTTCTCTCAGTGTAGGTCGATGCCTTCTCTTCTGGAACCTCACCTACTAGCTGTGATCTCCTCACCATTCTTTCAAAACACATCTTGAGCTTTCTTGCCAATGAACACTCAACTTCTGCACTTTCCCACCCGCCAAGTCCCTCCCCACTCTCCATCCATCTTAGATACTCTTCCAAAGCCTAGGTCAAATCTCCCTCCTTTTACCCCTCCTTCTCCCACAAATCCTAAGTAAACTCAGCCCAGCAATTTGCTCTCTGAAACCACAGTGTTTATAGCTTCCTACCAGTTGCTAGAAGACATACTGTGATGGCTTTTGTTTTATTATTGTTAAAAATTTAAAGTACGAAGCTTTGTCTTCTACCTAGTCTGTAAGTTAACTGAGACATAAATGATAATAATGATAGCTACCATTAGTGGAACACTTTGTATGTGCCAGGTACTATTCCTAGGCCCTTCACATACATTATTTCACTGAATTTCACCCTTACAACCATCCTATGATGTATGCATTATCATCCCAATTTTACAGATTAAGAAATTTAGGTTTAGTGTGGTTAATATATTGCCTAAGATTATTCATCTAGGAAGCAGTGTAACTGAGATTTGTATAAGGTCTACTGAGTTCCACAGCTTGTGCTGTTAACCTCTTCTTTAGTGGGATCAACAACATCTAACACAATGCTGGGCCCAGGGGAGCCACTCAACTGGCCAACAGCACTGATGAAGACAAGCCTTGGGTTCTGGCAAGTCATGGTCAAAGTGGTCGCCCCACTGGCAACATATGATATAGGTCATTCCTACTGGTTTTACTAGCCACCTCCCCTACCAATTGAAGTGGAGGCCACTCATTTTGGCCACTGTCTTTTCAGAAGAAGTCTTAACTAGGGCTGTAACAGCCTTTATTACTTAGAGAAGACAGTGATGTCCATTATGCTACCATCATGCTACCTGGAGAGATTTATCTTTTTCCGAGGGATATTTCTTGAGATAGCTTTCCCATGGCCTCCACCTCCACAAACAGAAAGAAGTTCCAGATGGTGGCACTTGAGGGTTACTGACCTAAAACCCCCGTGACGAATGGACATGCTGCATTTTTGCCCCCTTGGCCCAAATGGTTTGTGAGAGCTCACTTCTAACAGATGGTGGTAGAATGTTCAGTCCTAGTTGAGATTCTTAAAAATGTTCATCTTGGAACACCAGATCAAGGTAGTGATGCCCTGCAGTGGGGAGGGTACCAGCCAGACTGGCCACTGACAGGATGCGAGAGCTCACCTTTCTCTGAACTTTCTTTATCTGTAAAATGAAAGTGATGGATTCTATGGGCTCTAAGGTCCAATCCAGCCACAGAATTCTGTGACTCTGGAAGGTGATGGGATTATGGCAGCGGGGCGGGTGGGGGGGGGGGGCGGGTAAGGAGTGGAGGTAGGAAAGGCCCTGAGCATTTTCCAGGTGCTCGATTCTATGGGCTCTAAGGTCCAATCCAGCCACAGAATTCTGTGACTCTGGAAGGTGATGGGATTATGGCAGCGGGGCGGGTGGGGGGGGCGGGTAAGGAGTGGAGGTAGAAAAGGCCCTGAGCATTTTCTAGGTGCTCAATCAATTCTGAGTGTGCACGTGGTGGAGGTGGATGGGAGGGAGAATAGCTATGGAGCTGAAGCCTGAGAGGGTAGAAAGTCTCAGTTCTAAATGGAACAATGGAGCCCAAGGGGCTCAGGAACAATCCACTTTGAATAGCAACTCTGAGAAACTCTGAGGAACTGTGTAGCTGGCTACTCATTTATGAAACTGGTTTTCTAGCTGCCCGGTTATTCTTCCTCTGAGGACTGGGGTGTCAGCCTCACCCTACTCATCTCTAGCTTTGTTCCTAGACTCAAGGGTTATCTTATTACAATCGGGGCAACGATTACTTAGCTCATTTTCAGTTTGGGAGCCAGTTGAGTGGTGATTTTGTCCTTGCCACCTCTGTCTCTGAGGGGAGCTGCAAAGCCTCCTGGTTCAGGGGAAGGTGTCAGGCTGACTGGGGGAGCAGGGGCAGGATAGGGTCTCTGGCTGTCTTGGTTGAATCCACAGAACTGGCTGTCTTGGTGATCTCAGAACTGGGCATTTTAGGTACCTAAGCCCTCGCCTATGTTCTCCTAGCACTGAAAGCCAACTAGGAAGCACTATTTTTCCTGTGTCAAAATGCCGAGACATTTCTTTGCTAAGCAGTTTTGGGGAAAAGCACAAAGAAGGGACTCAGAGGTGTGCATAGATGGAAGCTCCCATTCTAGTGACCACACAACCTAGAGGAGGCTTGGTGTTCATGTGATGGGAGTGAACCGGACTCAGCCAGGAAAAACTGTAGGATGTGGCAAACTACTTCCTTTCTTTCAACTGACCATATGTTCCTGTTCTTTTAACAAATACTAAGAGAAATAACATTTTGATAACCTGAGGCTCTTCTCTTGCTTTCAAGCTATACTCCACTTATCCGATGGGGGCTGTTCAAGGAACAATTCAATATCAAAACCACATGGGGAAAATAGCCACTGAGATATTGGCTATGACGTCAGACTTCATCCAGCTCTGCTCCTTTAGGCCTGTCCCCTCCCCAGAGTTTCTGAACCTCAAATCTCTCATGTGAACAATGGTGCTGAAAACAGCGCCAAGTGGAAGGAATGGCTCTGTGGGAGGAGAGAGCCCCTCCATCCCCGTGACATTCGGGGTGCTCTGGATAAGTCCCCCCATGGAGGTCAGGTTTGTAAACACAAATGTGCCTCCTGGAAGGGTGGCTGTCAGAGAAAGATTCTCCTTGACTGACTTTGGTCTTCTAAATCAAGCACTTTGGGCCCTACTTAAGGAGCTTCCATGGGCGTTTGTCCTGCCCTGTTTTGTAAACACTGATTGGTCTTTCTCTCTCTGAACAGTGGGAAGCAGGGTAGGCAATGTGGTAACACTACCTGCAGCATCGCCAACACATGTCCAGTCTTGCTTTGGGGAAATGGCTGGAGGCTGGGCAAGTGCATTACAGCCAGTCACTGTTGGGAGAGCTTAACAGGGAGGAAAGGCAGATTCCTGTGTGCCAGGCCCTCTCCCTTGGTAGGTTAGTCTGCAATTAGGTCAAGCCTCTAGGCTCTACAAAAGCCTCGAGGCTCTACAACAACCTTTTCATACATATATATAGATCTCAAAGTGAGACACAGATTAAAATGTTAACATATATTGTTCAATTCATAATGAAGATGTTAGACTAGACACAAATTCACATCCTATTGCCCTGACGACCAGGAAATGCCTACAGGATAGAGAAAGGCAACTGGCGGGGGCGGGAAATGTGGCACATGAAAAATGGGTTGATTGATGCTCTGCTGAAAATCCATCTTTGCTCTTCCAAATTGCTCATTCAGGAGAGGTAAAGAAGCAATTAAACTCCATTTTGTGGCTTGTGACCCCCCCAAAGCCTTTAGTTTAGGTCCTGTTTATGATTGTTCTAAAGGCAAACAAGCTTCTTGAAGAAATCACAATCCTTTTCTTGGTCTTTCTGGCATCCTCTTACGCCAGAGAGTAGTAAGGACACTGGTGTCCAGAATAGGAAAGTGTGGTTATGGATGATCCGAGGGAGCTGGGTGTACTTAAGGTGGTCATGACACATGGGGCGAGGAAAAGATAGCTCTGGAAACCTAAATTTAACTGAGAAAATGGTCAAGGGCTCTCTGTTTGTTTTCACCCAGTTTTTGGCCACACCAAAGAAAGCTCTATTTTCCAAAGTCTTCTGGAATGGGATGAAACTGATTCAGTTACTTTCTTAGGGGTGAACTTTAAGAGGAAATTGTAATCTGCAATAATTTTCAACCTTGGGCTTCCCTGGTGGCGCAGTGGTTGAGAGTCCGCCTGCTGATGCGGGGGACATGGGTTCGTGCCCCGGTCCGGGAGGATCCCACGTGCCGCGGAGCGGGTGGGCCCGTGAGCCATGGCCGCTGGGCCTGTGCGTCCGGAGCCTGTGCTCCACAACGGGAGAGGCCACAACAGTCAGAGGCCCGCGTACCGCAAAAAAAAAAAAAAAAAAAAATAATAATAATAATTTTCAACCTTTCAACTGAATGACTACAACTGGTTTGTCCTGACCTGATATTTACCTCAGATTAAGAATATGGTAGGCTATATTCTTCTCTCCTCCAAAGAACAAAAAGACCCAAGTGAAGGAAGGTTGGGCGGAGGTGACAGGGCCTCAGTCTGAAGAGACAATGAGATTTGGATTTACCCAGACAAGGAAGTTGCTCCAGAAGGCTTTTGTTGGCTGAAATAATCTAGTTTTGATAAAGACTTCAGGGAAGCCATGCAGTCTCACTAAGTGCAGGCTGCCCTGCATGGTCTGACGTTAGCTACCAATAATGCCTGACAGGCTTAGTCTCAGTTCAGGCCAGGGGTTGGTGAAAGGGAGAGAGAAAAAAGCAACACGCTCCACACCAAATAAAGTCATCAAGTAATGCATATCTTCCCCTGGCTTCCAATGACTGGAAAGTTTTAAACTCACTGGCTCTACCAGGCTCATCATACTGCCCATAAGCTTGAGAGGGCACTAGGGCCCACTGTAAGCTGAGGGACCTATCTCAAGAGCTCTGCCGAACAGGAGAGCAGAGAGAGTACGTTTCGAGTGTACTTCCTCCACAGGCTTTCTCTGTGAGGCCCAGTGGCAGAAAGGGGGAGACTCTGCGTGGGGTGGTGGAACATTATCTGGCAAGTGGAGGTGGTTCTTTGGGGCCATGAGACAGTGGTCTTGAGCAGGGCACGTGCAAGGCGTGGTCAGTCGGGGCCTTGACTCCACATGGGGAGAGAGGGGAGGCCGGGGGGAAGTCTGTCAGCCTGTAGCAGCTGATGGGAAGTTCACCAGGGTGAATAAAACAGACACCTGGGGCAAGGAAAAATACTGAGAGAGTGCTCTTATTTATCCCGGGAAATGGCCGACCGACCATAGGACAAGCATTTCAGGCCAGTGCCTCCCCTAGGGCAGTACTCGCTTGTGTAATCTAATGCTGGTTTCTAAGGGTTGGGAGGGCCTCCCTCGAGCTCATTAAGCCCTTTTGGTTATAGGGTGGGCAGTGGCCAGGCTGATGACTGCTGAGACTGACTCACAATTGGCCCTCAGTGTTGCTTGTGATGGGAGGGGCACCACCAACTCTAACCTCAGAATTAACTGACTGGCTTAGAAAGAGGTAGGTGGTAAGAAAACAGGGTGGAGAGGTACAAGGGTCTATCTTTCTGAAATTGCTTATGTTACAAAGGGGCTACGTTTAAACTAGAGGGATCTCTCAATGGAAAGGTTTTCCTTGTGTACAAAAGAGAGCCCACCTTTTCCAGCACAATACTGAGAAGGAAACACTCTTGAATGAGGCTGAGTATGCAAAGGCCTCTGCCATGCAGTAAGTGTCCTATGTTAATGTTCTAATCTCTGCTTGGCATAGAACAGCTACTGTCCTCCACCCCCATCTGTCCTTAATGTGTTATCTACTGATTGGTCTGATCAGAAACACCCTGGGTTTTTAGAATGATTTCTATATTCGGCACGTAACAGGGTGCTAGTGAGATAGGTCCCTCCCTGTGAAAGGAGAGACACAATTACGTTGCAGTCAAATAATTTAAAATCCTGGATCAGTATATAAAAACACCCACTCATTTCTGATGGAAATTTTGCAGCATGTGCTTCAGTGTCAAATGAAAAAGATATCTTCCAGAATTTGATCCTCCTCCAGGTCTTCAGGGGTCCTGCCTGCCCTGGTCTTGTTCCAGGTTGATTTTAGAGGACTGAGTAGGCAAGTACTGTGATGCCATGACCCAGCTTCTCTGGAGCGATGGGGCCGCGGTTTGGAAGCAGTCTTGGGACTCAGAGATTGAACCAAATCCAATAGAGATGTCTCATACCTGTAACACATACAACCCAGACAGAAAATGAACAGATCAGTAAAACATTAAAATCCAAAAAGCCCAGAGAGATGGGCTGCCCAGGGCAAGAATCAGATCACAGATCACATCGTACACAGGAGGGCCTTCTAGGGGAACTTTAGGGAAGGTAAACTCCAGAGGGGCTCTGCTGTCTGTCTGTCTCTAAGCTCTTCTTTTCTGCTGACTACTAACATTCTTTTCTAACCTGTGAAGACAGACTGTGGAGTGGGCAAAGTAATCATGATAACAATAACAATATTCGTAGCAACATTTATCGCAGGCTTACTAAAGCATCAGGCACTGTTCTCAATACTTGACATGTATCTCACTTTCATTTAACCCTCTACATAATCCTATGAGGTCGGTCCTGTAGTACTCTGATCCGCATTATATACACGAAGAAAGCAAGGCTCAGAGAAGTAACTCATCTAGCAAGAAGAAGACACTACACGGCAGGGTCAGGATTTGAACCCAGGTCATTTGCTTCCAGCCTTTGTACACGGGACACTATGCTGTCTCTCAACTTCTGTGCAGCCAGACAGACTTGGCTGAAATCTCTGCTCTACCATGTGCAAGCTCTGTGACTTAGGGAGAGTTACTCAGTCTCTCAGTTCAGTTTGTCATGCGTAAGGGACCAACAGAAATCCTGTTAGGATCAAATTAATGAGTTGGTATAAATTAACATGTGATAAGTACTCAAGGGAAATGAACCACCACCAACCACAACAAAGCCTGGTTTTCACCCAAAGAAGGTGATGTTGTGTATATGGTGGGATTGGAAGGGAGCCCTCTATTATGAGCTCCTTCAGGAAATCCAAACAATTGATTCCAACAAGTACTGCTCCCACTTAGACCAACCGAAAGCAGCACTCGACAAAAAGTGTCCAGAATTAGTCAACAGAAGATGCATAATCTTCCATCAGGATAACGCAAGACTGCATGTTTCTTTGAAGACCAGGCAAAAACTGCTACAGCTTGGCTGGGAAGTTCTGATTCATTCGTCGTAATGGAAAATATTTCAATTCCCTGGAAGACTGTAAGAGGCACGTGGAAGAGTTCTATGCTCAAAAAGATAAAAAGTTTTGGGAAGATGGAATTATGAAGTTGCCTGAAAAATGGCAGAAGGTAATGGAACAAAAGGGTAAATACGTTGTTCAATAAAGTTCTTGGTGAAAATGAAAAATGTGTCTTTTATCTTTACTTAAAAACCAAAGGCACTTTTTGTCCAACCCAATAAAATCTGATGGGACAAGGGAGCATGTGCGTGAACAGAGGAGATATGCCAGGCATGTATATGTGGGTTCTGGCCCACAGCACAGTGTGTATGCCGAACAGCTGGCTGCCTGCTTGGTATGCACATTCATGCCAGAAGCAGTCTGGGGTGGTGCAGGGCCCCAGAGTAGTGATGGTGACGGTGGCAGAAGCAGCAGTGGTGGTGGCAGTCATGGAAGGCTGGCTTGCCTATCTTCCCAGAGCTCATCCCCACGGCAAAAATATTAGCTCTCTGACCTGAGCACTGGGATAAGAACTGCTAGTGTTTAGGCAATAAACGTCAGTAAATTATTACAAAATAAAAGCACATGCATGGACATTGTAATATAGCGTATCAAAGAGATATCAGAAATCTTCAAAGAGTTTAGAATCTCTGGTTTTAAAAACTGCTGCAACATTGCAAAGCAAATATCCACAGGCTGAGAAACAGAAATTACATATAAAGATTGTTGCATCTGATGGAAAAGAACATTGTTTTTATATGCAGCTTCAAATGAACCAATTAATGAGGAATACAGTTTTAAAATTAATTTTTTCTTTGTAATTTAAGATACAGTAGTAGAAAGCATAATAGGCATTTTGAATTACCTACAAACCATTAGGTGACTTTCGGTTTCTCATATGACCTCTATAAGTTACAGAAAATGCCAGAGAAAACATTAAAATGGCATTGCACAAATTTAAATTTATATACATACATGAAACTATGTGTATGAAGAGTTAAATCATTAAAAAAAATTGTTCCATAAGAACCATCAGTTCTAGATATACTAAAATATACTATTTATATTTGTATAATATACAAAATATACTATTTATATTTTGAAATAATTTATCAGCAATCTATCCGAATGTCACCGCTTATAAAATATCCTTAACAGTTCCAGTGTCAGTTGCATCAGCAGAAAGATCTTTCTCAAAATTAAAAATTACCAAAATTTATGTGTGATCTTTCATTTGCCAAGAGCAACTAATCTGCTTTTAAGTATATCACTTAAAATAAAGTTGCGGGGCTTCCCTGGTGGCGCGGTGGTTGAGAATCTGCCTGCCAATGCAGGGGACACGGGTTCGAGCCCTGGTCTGGGAAGATCCCACATGCCGTGATGCAACTAGGCCCGTGAGCCACAACTACTGAGCCTGCGCGTCTGGAGCTTGTGCTCCGCAACAAGAGAGGCCGCGACAGTGAGAGGCCCACGCACCGCGATGAAGAGTGACCCCCGCTCGCCGCAACTAGAGAAAGCCCTCGCACAGAAACGAAGACCCAACACAGCCAAAAATAAATAAATAAATAAAAAATAAAGTTGCTAAAGGTATAAACTTTGATGATCTAATAAATGAATTTGAAAAAACATGAACCAGAAAAATATTATGATCAACCAAGTTATCACATTAATAAGGTATTATAATTTATTATATTATATAAAATTATAACATCAAAAATTTTTTTTTGCTATCTGCGGGTTTATATTACTCATGTATCACCTGTTATTTTATAAATTTCTTCTTAAAGGAAAATGCTTTGTAGTTTAGTCCCTTTAACTGCATTTTTCACCCTACCTTTTGAACAAGGGATTTTCATTTTGCACTGGTCTTATAAGTTATGTAGCTGACCCTGCCCTTAAGTCCCAGGCAAGACTTTGAAATGAAACAATTTCAAGGTCCAGTGCATAAGCTGCACTGGATGAAAAGCTAAACATGATGCAGGAGCTTTCCCTTCCCACTCTCTTTTTTCATCTTTGGTGATTTCAGTAGACCTCTCCCGATTACCCTCCTCTTCTCTTACCTTTTAAATGATGGAATGTCCCAGGGCTTAATCTTTAGTTCTCACGTCTTAGGTAATTCCATTCATTCTCATGACTTTTAATAACAGCAATATGTTAATGACTCCTAAATGTATAGCTCTAACATCAGCCTCGCTCTCGAGCTCCAGACTCATACACCCAACTGTTGCCTGGTATCTCCACTTGGATGTGTGATAGGCATCTCAAACTATCTAAAACAGAACTATTATTATTTTTTCTCTAAATCTCACTCCTCTCCATCAACACAGCTGCTCAGGGTTGCCAAAAACCTGCTGGTATGCTTGATTCCTACCTCTGGGCCTGTGCGTGTGTTGAATCCTCTGCTTAGGACACTCTTCTCTCAGATCTTATTTGCTTTTCTCTTTCAACAGTTACAAGAGTAGGGTCATTATTTTGTTTATGTTATTATCTCCAGTGCCAAGAATGGTATCTGACCCAAGGTAGGAGCTAAATATTTGTTGAAAAAATGAATGGTTCTATGGTTCAAGTTTTAGCACCTTCCTCATAGGCAGCTTTTTAGATCTTTGGACAGCTAGTCTTTTAAAAAATTACAATATATTTCAAACAGTATAAAAGTATTACTCATCCAATTATTCTTCTTGTTCTCCTTTTAGAAAAAAGGATAATATACACATGGATTGTGTAAACTATTTTTTCAATTAATATATTGAGAATATTTTTTCCATATCAATTTTTTATAACATTATTTTTAATGATTTCAGATTACTTTGTCTCCTGGAGGCACTCTTAATTTAGTTAACCAATCCGCTATTGAAGAGCACTTAGGTTAGATCCAAGGTCTTTTGAGACTAAATCAGCTATGTCTCTCATTCCTTTTTTCAATCAGTCAATGCCCAAAGGGTATTCTCTACCCCAATTCATCATAAATTAGCAAAGTACTGCTATCCCTATTACGTTCTATAGTTTTACTCTCTTTTTTCCCCAACCCTTCCAATCTCCTATTTTAACTGAAACTTGGCTCTTTCCTGAGGTCAATGTTTCCCTTACATCCTTCTCAGTGAGAATTGTTAACACTCAATATACCCTATATATTTCAGGGCCAAGAGGTAGTATCTGGATCATCACTGCTTCCATTTTTGCTTTTTGATCATTATTCTCCCTGTCTCTCATTAAACTCCCAGTGCTCTGAGGATTCTGTCATCTGCTCTACCACCTTCAACCTCTCTTCATCTGTAACATCTATCTACTCATTCACTCTCAATCACTGATGATAACACTTGATTCAGTCTTCTCCTTCAACTGTTACCATCATCCCTGCTAATGTCAACATTACATGAATGACACTCAACCAGCACTCTGACTTACTTCTTTGACCTCTCAGGTCAAATACTTTCTCAGTAAGGCTTTCTTTTTATATCCAGGAACTTGTGACCAATTAAAACAGCATCTCTTCTGAATTCAGTAATTCAAACATCCTACTACTTCCTGATGCCCACGTCTTACCCTCAAGCTTGTCTTTTCAACTATTCCCACTATCTCTGCCCATTGGTCTCAACGAACCATTAATTCAAACAATCATTGCTCTAAGAACTGGGAGTGAAGTGGTGAACAAGATAGCTCAAATCTCTGTCCTGTGGGACCATTAATAGCTTACCTTCTTCCCAACCCTTTACTTCTTACTGAACTTGAATTTCACGGTCCAGCATTCCAAACACTCATTTAACAAAGCTCTTAAAAACATGTCCCCTGTATATTTGTCCCCTCTCCTAAATCTGGCAAAATCATAATACTGCATGAATCCAAATGTCTGCCTTTTCTGTGAATTATAGTTGGAAAACTTAGTGTAAATAAAACAAAATCAAAGAAACAAGAAAGAAACAAAGAGCAGATCTAATATAGATTCTAAGTCACTAACCTTAAATGGGTGCTAAACATTTTCTGACAGAGCTACTGTATTTCTCTAATTAGCTGTTCTGCTCTCTTCATTTCCCCTTCTCGTAATTTATGCTAAACAGATGGCCTTGCTTCTCACATCAGAGAAAGGAGGTCATTAACGAGAAATTGTCGTCACTTTGTCACAAGTCTTTCAGCACCTATCATTTCCTCCTTTTACACTGAAGGAAGTGATCCTTCTCTTAGACAAGGCTAATGACTCCATTTGTGCTTCTTAGGAACCTTTTAGTATTGACTATCCACTCTAGAACCTTCAGTCTTTTCCTGTTTACTAGATAACTAAGAGCACTTAAGACATTCTTTCATTTCCATAACGACACCATTTCTCAATTTTTTCCAACCTGGCTTTCATCTTCTATACTAAAATTGAACTCACCAAATTTCATCAGTGACTTCCATGCTGCTAAATCCAATGGACATTTTGTATTCCTTGTTTTACATAATGTCTCGCCAGCATTCAATGTGGCTGATTGCTTCTTTATAAACTTTAAACTGTTTTATTGAGGTAAAATATGCATACAGAAAAGGACACCTATTTAAAGCATTCAGCTCAGTGGTTTTTAGTTTAACAGAGCTGTGCAACTATCATAATTTAATTTGAGAACATTTCATTCCCCGCTCCCTGCCCCCGAGAAACTACCCATTAGCAGTCACTCCCTATTACATTCCATTTTTTGCCAAATAATATGCCACAGTATGGATATACCACATTTTATTTATCTTTCATCATATGATAGACACTGGATTGTTTCTATCTTTTGGCTATTGTGAACAGTGCTGCTATGAACAGTCATGTATGTGTTTTTAGTAAACATATGTTTTCATTTCTCTTGGGTCGATACCTAAGGGTGGGATTGCAAATTCTATGTTTAACCTTTTTAAGGAAATGCCAGACTGTTCTCTAAAGTGGATGTGTCACTTCATGTCAGTATTTGGAGGTCTTTTTCCTGGGACTATTAAGCTTCTTCAGAGAAGAATCTTTCTGTATTCTGGGAGAGAGATGTGGTCTACTTCTGGGACAGGGAAGGAGGTCGACCTTTTCCATTTGTATACTTTGAATTCATCCCATTTTCAGCGCTCAACTACTCTTCCAAAGTACATGACATTCCTGAGTCTTCTCTTCTCTGTTGAATTTCTCCAGAGAATTCATCTCCAGTCTTTTGTCTGGGACTAATATTCCATATATGGCACTGTGGCAGGAGTACTGTGTTTTTTGATTCTTGCTTCAAGTGTCCACCTCATACTATTTTTAGTTCTACCTCATATCACCACTCTTTATTGTTCATGTTGCTTCCAATTCCCAAACTTTTACAAAGTTCTGTGACATCAATCTCTTTTCATTTGAATACCCTTCTCAGTGCTTTCTATGTGGTAGCTTCCTCTGTCCTGTCTACTAAGTTACTAACCCTCCATTCATTTTCCATTTTCCAAAAATGTATATAAATCTCAGGTATATTGATGACTCTTCTCCCATTTACTCTTGTGGATTTACACCTTTAAAAACATTAATTTACTCTCATCTTACTGGTGTCTCAGGAAATAGAAGAAATAAATACAAGTTCTCAATTAATCATCTTAGCTAGGAAATACATTTGCAAAAAGGTTCCATAAATTTCTAGGTTTATTATTATAAATTTCTGAGTTTTTTCATCACTATTACAAATGAGTTTCCCCCTCCCCATTTTAACTTTCAAATAGCTAATGTTGGTATCAAGATTTATAGTAATTGAGTTTTTTGGTTTTTTTGGGGGGCCACACCACACGGCATGTGGGATCGTAGCTCCCATGTCCTCTGCACTGGAAAAGTGGAGTCTTAACCACTGGACCGCCAAGGAAGTCCCTATAGTGACTGAGTTTTGTACATTATTGAACTTTCAATTCTTTATTTTTTCAGTTGATTTTTATGGGTTTTATGGGTGAACAATTACAATGAATATAGATAATCATAAGGTTTATGTGTTCTCCCATATTTGTATTATTTTTTCTTATATTATTGTATTGGCTAGAACTTCCAGGGCAATACAAGTTTTATAGCCACCTTTGTATAATTCTGATCTAAACAGAAATTATTCTATTTTATCACTATTAAGTATTTCTCATCTAGATATTCTTTATTATATTAAGAAGTATTTTTTCTTTTGGCTTACTAAAAGTAGGAATGAAAAATTAATTTTATGAAGTAACTTTTAAGTATATACTGAGACGATAATACACTTTTTCTTCTTTGGCATATTGTTAAGAAATATTCTATTTCTGGCTTCCAAAATAGTAGCCATATTTTAATTATTAGAATACATTCTTCCTGGTTATATAGTATTAGTCTTTATATTTACTCAGATTTTTATGATTATTTTAGGGTTTAAAACATCTATATTTATAGGAAATATCTGTTCATAATCCTTCTTATGGTTCTTTATATCCCTATATATTAGTCTTACCTCAGTGGGAGAAAAGGAATGGTACCAATTTAAGACAGAATGAATTTATAAAGAAGGTAGAAGGATAACCAATTACCACATTGGACGAGGAGACCAAAAATAGGTCTTCTCAGGAATCCTAAAACAGTTCCTCTCAAAGGTTTCCTACTTTTTAATTGCTAAAGCAAACCCAGGCTGGCATTCAGGTTTCTGAAAAATAGAAGATATTGCATATTTTATAAGTGTTTCCCAATCATCTGTCAAACATCAGCCAAAAGGTTAGTTAAGAAAAAAGGGTGGTCTTGAACCTGCCTATGAGGCTGCAGACCTCATAGAAGAACTACTTACATAGATGGAGAGAAAGTCAGATATGTGCAGACACAGAATTGAGGGTAATACTCAGAAACTTATCTTTTTATCTCTTGTTCTCCATTCAACAGAGGTGCTGTCACAAAAGGACTCTGCTAATCCTAATTTAATATATTTCTTCTTGAAGTGCATATAAGCCACAGAGTGAATACTATGTAAAGTCAGTGCACCTTGGAGAGAGGCTAAAGAATTTACCAGAAAGTCAATGGGTATATGGGAGATACTCTAATCAAGAACAATTTTAATATAACATATTAAAAGGCACAAATAACAGAGTAAAATCTTTTAGTCATGTTATTACATTTATATTTTCCTATAATATTTACATTTTATCTAAGATTCCGTTTCTTACAGGGAAGAAGAAGGAACTAAAGTAGCCACAATAATTTTGAAGAAAAAAACAAAGCCAGAGGGCTCATATAACATGATTTTAAGACTTATTGTAAAGCTACATTAATCAAGACAATGTGGTATTAGTGAAGAATGGATAGACAGATCAATAGAAAAACAGAGAGAGTCCAGAAATATACCAACACAAATATGATCAACTGAGGTTTTTACAGATGTACAAAGTAAATTCAGTGGAGAAAGGCTAACCTTTTCAACAAATAGTGTTAGTGTCTAGTTTCAACAACTAGGCATCATATGCAAAAACAAACAAACTTTAGCATAAACCTCACAACTTATACAAAAATTAACTGTACATTCACCAAGATAGAACACATTCTGGGCCATAAAACACATCTTAACAAACTGAAAAAAATAGAAATCATATAAATCATACAATGTCTGCTATTAGACCACAATGGAATTAAATTAGAAATCAATAACAGAAAGATAACTGGAAAATCCAAAAATACATGGAGAATAAACAGCACACTTCTAAATAACAAATGAGTCAAAGAAGAAATCTTAAGATAAACTTAAATATATTTTGAATTAAATAGAAATGAAAACATAACTTATCACAGTTTATGGGATGCAGTGAAAGCAGTGCTTAGAGGGAAATTTATAGCATTGAATGCATACATTAGAAAAAAAAAAACTAAAATCAATCATCTAAGTGTCCACTTTAGGAAACCAGAAAAAGAAGAGCCAATTAAATCCAATGTATGTATATGTACATCTGATTCACTTTGCTGTACAGCAGAAAGTAACAGAACATTGTAAAGCAACTATACTCCAATAAAAGTTAACAAAAAAACCTAAAGTAAGCAGAAGAGAAGAAATAATAGGAAGTAGAGCAGAAATCAGTGGAACTGAAAACAGGAAATCAACAGAGAAAAATCAATGAAACCAAAAACTAGCTTTTTGAAAAGATCAATAAAATCAATAAGTCTTTAGCCAGGCTAATTAAAAGCAAAACAGATAGCACAAATAACTAACATTAGAAATGAAAGTATATCACTACAGATCCTATGGACATTAAAAGGATCATCAAAGAATACTATGAATAACTCTATGCTCAAAAATGTAATAACCTAGATGAAAAGGAACAATTCCTTAAGACACAATTTGCCAAATCCCACACAAGAAGAAATAGACAATCTGAATAGGCCTTTATCTATTAAATAAATTGAATCAATAATTAATAACCGTCCAAATCAATAACTAATAACCTTCCAAAATAGAAAGCACAAGGCCCACATTGGTTCACTGGTGAACTCTAGCAAACATTTAAGGAAGAAATTATAAGAATTCTCTACAACCTTTTTCAGAGGACAGAAGAGAGGGAATTCTTCCTAACACATTCTATGAGGCCAGATTACTGTAATACCAAAACGAGACAAAGAGATTACAAGAAAAGAAAACTACAGACCATTATCTTTTATGAGCACAGATGGAAAAATTCTCAACCAAGTGGGATTTATCTCAGTAATACAAGGCTGATTCAACGTTTTAAAAATCCATTAATGTAATCCATCACATCAACAGGTTAAAAAAAACACATTATCACATCAATAAATGTAGAAAAAGTATGTGACAAATCCAACACCCATTCATGGTAAGAACTCTCAGTAAACTAGGAATACAGGGAACTTCCTCAACTTGATATGAACATCTACAAAAAACCTACAAGTACATCATACTTAATGTTGAGAAACTTGTAGCTTTCCCACTAAGTTCAGATACAAGGCAAGAATATCCTTTCACCACTCCTTTCCAACATCATACTGGAAATGCTAGCTAATGATTAAGATCAGAAAAGGAAATAAAAGGTATACAGATTGGAAAGGAAGAAATAAAACTGTCTTTGTTCACAGATGACATGATTTTCTATGTAGAGATCCAAAAGAATCAACAAAACCCTCCTGGAACTAATAAGCAATTTTAACCAATGTTGCAGTATACAAGGTTGACATATAAAAGTCAACTGCTTTCCTATATAGTAGAAATGAACAGATAGAATTTGAAATAAAATTAGCACTCCCCCCAATGAAATGTTTAGGTATAAATCTAACAAAATATGTATAAGATTTATATGCGGAAAACTACAAAACTCTGATGAGCAAAACCAAAGAAGAACTAAATAAATGAAGAGGTATTCCACATTCATGGATAGGAAGAAATATTGTTAAGAAATCCGTTCTTCACAGGTTGACCTACAGATTCAACGTAATCAATCCCAATCAAAATCCCAGCATGTTATTTTGTGGTTATTGACAAGCTGATTCTAAAGTTAATATGGAGAGGCAAAAGATCCAGAATAGACAACACAAAAATGAAGGAGGAGAAAAAAGTTGAGGAGTGACTTTACCTGACTTCAAAACTTACTATAAAGCTACAGTAATCAAGACAGTGTGGTACTGGCAAAAAAAAAAAAAAGACAAATAGATCAATGAAACGGAATAGAGAGCCCACATAAGTATTGATATAATCAATTGATCTCTGAAAAAGGAGCAAAGGCAATGGAGCAAAGATAACCTTTTCAACAAATGCTCAAAGATGGCCTGGAACAACTAGATATCCATATGCAAAAAGATGAATCTGGACACAGGCCCTACACCTTCCACAACAATTAACTCAAAATGTAAAGTGCAAAACTATAAAACTCCTAGAAGATAAATAGGAGGAAACCTAGAAGACCTTGGGTATAATGATTACTCCATAAATACCACACCAAAGGCACTACCCATGAAAGAAATAATTGATAAAATGGACTTCATTAAAATTAAAAACTTCTGCTCTGCAAAAGACAATCTCAAGAGAATGAGAAGACAAGCCACGGACAGGGAGAAAATATTTGCAAAACCCACATCTGATAAAATACTATTAACCAAAACATACAAAGAACACTTATAACTCAACAATAAGAAAACAAATGACCTGATTAAAAAATGGACCAAAGGTCTTAACAGACACCTTTCCGAAGAAGATACACAGATGGCAAATAAGCATATGAAAAGATGCCCACATTTATGTCATCAGGGAAGTGCAAATTAAAACAACGAGATACTACTACACACCTATTAGAATGGCCTAAATCTGGAACACTGACAACACTAAATACTGGTGAGGATGGGGAGCAGCAGGAACTCTCATTCATTGCTGGTGGAAATGCAAAATGGCACAGCCACTTTAGAACACAATTTGGCAGTTTCTTACCAGACTAAGCATATTCTTACCCTATGATCCAGTAATCATGCTCCTTGACATTAACCCTGAAAAGCTGAAAACTTATGTCCACACAAAAACCCGCACATAGATGTTTATAGCAGCTTTACTCATAATAGACAAAACTTGGAAGCAACCAGGATGTCCTTTAGAAGGTGAATGGACAAATAATGATGTGAATCAATGTGGGACATAAAGACAATGGAATATTACTCAGCACTAAAAAGAAATGAGCTATCAAATTATGAAAAAACATGGAGGGGCTTTACATGCATATTACTAAGTAGCCAATCTGGAAAGGCTACATACCGAATGATTTCATCTATATGACATTCTGGAAAAGGCAAAACTACAGAGACAGTAAAAAGATCATTGGTTGCTAGGGGTTGGGGAAGTGGGATGAATAGGCAGAGCACAGAGGGGTTTTACGGCAGTGAGAACACTCTGTATGATACTATAACCATGGATACATGTCATTATAAATTTGCCATAACTCATAGAATGTACAACACCCAGAGTGTACCATAATGTAAACTATGGATTTTAACTGATTATGATAGGTCAATGTAGGTTCATGCATCAGTTATAACAAATGTACCTCTCAGGTGGGGTTTGTTGATAATGAGGGAAGTTATGCAGGTGTGGGGGCAGGGGATATATGAGACATTTCTTTATCTTCCTATTAATTTTTCTGTGAACCCAAAACTGCTCAAAAAAATCGTCTTTTTAAAAAGTTAATCTAAATGGATCATAGGTTTAAGTGTGAAACATAAATTGTAAAACTTTTAAAAGAAAATATAGGAAAAAACATCTGTGACCTGGAATTAGTCAAAGAAATTTTAAATATGACATCAAGAGCACAATGTATAAAATAAAAAATTAATTAGATTTTATCAAAATTAAAAACATTTTATCTGTGAAAGATACATTAAGAGAATGAAAAGACAAGTTCTATACTGGAAGAAAATACTTGGAAATCACATATCAAACAAAAGACTTCTATCCAGAATATATAAAGAAGTCTCAAAATGATACTGGAAAGAAATTTGGATGGACACAAAGTGGTGTATACATATGTATAAATTAAATGTATAATAAAAAATAGCACAAAAGCTGGGAGGGGGGAAAGTGAGAGTATACTGTTGTATGGGTCTTATACCATACATGAAATGCATGATATTACTTAAAGGTAGACTTGCAATTATTTGGAACTATCGTGAATGGCATTGTTGTATTAATTTCAGTTTCCAATTGCTCTTTGTTAGTAAATAGAAGTACTATTGAATTTTGTGTGTTGGCCTTTTATCCTGCAACCCTTAATAAACTCATTTAGTTCTAGGAACTTCTCTGTAGAGTTCATGGGATTTTCTATGTAGACATCATTTCATCTTTGAACAGGGACATTTTTATTTATCTTTTCCCAGTACTTCATCTGAAGTACTTTTAGCATTTCTTTTAGAGCAGGTCTGCTGTTGATGAATTCTGTTCCCTTCATCTAAGAGCTTCTTCATTTCACCTTTATTCGTCAAAGATATTTTCACTGGAGACAGAATTCTGAGTTGAGAGGTCTTTTCCCTCAGCGTTTTATAACTTCTATTGTCCTTGATTTCTGATGAGAAATATATAGTCATTCGAATTGTTGTTCCCCTATATGATATATGTCCATTTTCTCTGGCAATTTCCAGTATTCTTTCTATATAGTTTTCACAAGTCTAATTATGATGGCTCTAGGAGAGATTTCTTTGAATTGATCTTGCTTGGGTTTGCTGAGCTTCTTGAACCTTGTGTCTTTTACTGAATATATTTTCTTCTAATATTATTGTACTTTATGTTTTTTCTCTTTCTAGTATTCTCACACAATTCGATGAGGCTCTGTTTCTATATCTTTTTCAATCTTTTTTTTTCCTCTGTTGTCCAGACTGGATAATCTCCAGTGATTTATCCACAAACTTACTGACTCTTTCCTCTGTCAGTTCTATTCTGCTATTAAGCTCATCCAGTGGATTATAAATTTTCAGTTACTTTACTCTTTTAGTTCTAAAATATGCATTTGGCTCTTTATATTTTCTATTTCTATGCTGATATTTCTGTCATTCCATACGTTTGAAGTGTGTTGACCCTTTCTTCATGAAGCATGGTTATAATAGTTGCTTTAAAGTTGTCTGATAAATGCTACATCTGTGTCATCCCAGGTTTGGCATCTATTGATTAAAAGACAATCAAACTCTTGGGAGATGAGATTTTCAAGGTTCTTCATATGCTGAGTAATTTTAGACAGTATCCTGGACATTTTGAATATTTATGTCAACTGGGGATTGTTAAATCCTAAGGAGATTGCTGATTTTGTTTTGTTTTGTTCAATTGTAGCAGGCATTAAACTAGGATTGGTTCAGGACACAGTTCCAAATGGTTTTCTTAGTGTTGCTATAATGTCAGTTAAGTTTTCAAAGTATTTGCAGTGTTATTTGGATAAGTCCTATATGCATCCTACCCAGCAGACAGTGTGGGATCTGGGCAGTGATCAGTCCTCTAGTTCAATGCCTGTGATTGGCTGTCCATGGGAGCGGTCAGAAATGTTTTTCTTGAAAGGACCAAATAGTAAATATTTTAGGCTCTGTTGCCAAGAAGCAAAATCCATGAGAAGGTTTTCTTATGTAAAAAGGGAGAAAACAAATTCCACAAAGTTTATATTGGCAAAATTAAAAATAGAATAATTGAGTATACTTTAAAATTTTTCATTCAGGCCCACTAATGGAAGAATAGAATTCTTTTTTTTTGGAGGGGGAGGGGAAATAATTTCATGTAATTAGGGTTCAAAAGTTAATGTTCCCTATCATCCAAATTGAAAATGTTCATCTGTTAATGCTGATCTGTAATGAGATTTTTAACATTTTAATATACATATAAATATATATTAAATATATTTAATATATGTAATACATTTTATTAAATATGTTCTATAATAAATATATAAAACATTAAATATAATATTAATATTATATTTAATTATATAAGTAAAATATAATTATAACATAATTATACTATAGTTATATATAATTATAATAGATAATACATATAAAATGCATAATATATAAAATATAATACATATAATATATATTATAATATATAATAATTATAATTATATATAACAAAATTTATAATTATAATAAAATTTATTATTAAATTATATATAGTTATAATTTATAATTGTATATAAGGTATAATATATAAAACATATAAAATATAATACACAACATATACTATGATATATAATATATAACATATATTATATATTATATATATTATAATACATTATAACATTTAAAATTACATATAATATATTATATTATATGTTACAATACATATATTATTAATATGATGCATATAATATATTATATACATTATATTTACTATATTATAATACATAAATATATTATATATACATTATATAATACATTATATATAATATATTACAGTATATATTATATAATGTATATAATATATAGTATTAATATTATTATTAATATATGTTATATAGTATTATATATAAATAATATATTTATATGAAATAAGATATAATTATTAGATATTTATAATAATATATTTATAAATATATAATATAATACACCATATATTAATAATTATATAATTACAATTAATTATTACATTATTAACTATATAATAAATAATTATTAACAATATATTAATATATTATACAATTTAAACATTCATATTTAATGTAATATATAAAATTATATTTATATATGTTATATTTAATATATAATATATATTTAAAATATATGAAATATATTTCATATATTTAAAATATATTTCATATGTGAAAATGCAGACAGGTATTGTCAAATAGTGATATTAATCCACAAGCATATGATTTTAATTTAATATATATAGAATTCTATTAGATTCTTCCCTTAATATTTGCCTTTTAGCATGTCATTATATTGAAGACTAATCACTCCAATTGATAGTTAGGCAGAATGGCACAGTTAAACGAATTTTGCAATGTAGAAATATCCTTTCTCTGCGTTTGCATCCAAGTCAGAAAAACGTTCCTACAAGTGTAGGTTGAGCTCAGAAATCATATCCATGACAAATTTTTATGAGAATGAAGGTCTCACTTCTTTTAGGTTTTGACAGCATGAGAAGGCATAATTCAAAAAGAGTCATGTACCACAATGTTCACTGCAGCTCTATTTACAATAGCCAGGACATGGAAGCAACCTAAGAGTCCATCAACAGATGAGTGGATAAAGAAGATGTGGCACATATATACAATGGTATATTACTCAGCCATAAAAAAAACCGAAATTGAGTTATTTGTAGAGAGGTGGATGGACCTAGAGTCTGTCATACAGAGTGAAGTAAGTCAGAAAGAGACAAACAAATACCATATGCTAACACATATATATGGAATCTAAAAAAAAAAAAGGTTCTGAAGAACCTAGGTGCAGGACAGGAATAAAGATGCAGACGTAGAGAATGGACTTGAGGACA
>NC_041232.1:49843164-49858967 GCF_002837175.3 Physeter macrocephalus | reverse complement strand
AGCTCGGTGCTTTGTGACCACCTAGAGGGGTGGGATAGGGAGGGTGGGAGGGAGATGCAAGAGGGAGGGGATATGGGGATATATGTATACGTATAGCTGATTCACTTTGTTATACAGCAGAAACTAACACAACATTGTAAAGCAATTATACTCCAATAAAGATGTTAAAAAATAACTGTGTAAAAACAACAACAAAAACAACAACTTGATATTACTTGTGATTCACACAAGGTTAGTTCACTGAAATGACTATCACAGTACAAATTTGTATATAAGCATCTGCTTTGCCTTTTAAGTTTAGGTTGAATTCATTAAGAAACATTGTCAAACCTGCAGCAAAAGCTAATTTTCAAAGTGAATCTCAATAATAGAAGTCAAACAGGATTTTTCTCGTTCAAAAAAATTTCAATTTCAGTCCTCAAAAAAAATCACAAAACTAAAAAAAAATCACAAAAATCTTTACCACTTCCTAGCCACTGAACTATTGTGTGGCAAGTCAGGATATTGATCCTTTGTATCAAAAACTCATGGAACTGATGATGGTTAAGACCATGAGGACAAATGAAGTTTGCCATTGACACTACTGATTCAGTAACCTGTAATAAATTAAAATGTGCTCCTCAAAGTAGCTGCTGATGAATAAAGTGATGAATAAAAATAAGCTTTAAATACCTTACATTTTTCACTTTATAAATTGGGTTAATTAAACCTTTGTCTGCTCCATACATAATTTTGCCACCATCAGTTGTAATACTAGAGGATTCCACTTAAGGTTGTACTGAAAATATATTTTCTCAAATTCCTTGAAAATATTCTTGCCTGTAATTTTTCCACATAGACTATTCACAGAAGGTAATTCTTCAGTCACTGGTACAAACTTGGCACTTGGCACTGACTCCAACAGAACCCAATCTGTAATATCAGTCAACTCATTAAGAGTCAAGGAAAACCACCTGAAATCACTTGCCTTGTTTTTAAATTGACTATTGATGCTTCTCCTAATGTTAGCTCTTTAAGCAATTTTAGACACTACAGATATCTAGAGCTCTCTCATTTTGTAGCTCTCTCCTGTTCACTCCTCTGCCCTGCAAACACTAGCCATCTTGGAATCCTCAGACTCCCAGCTCTGCCTCCTCAAGTCAGTGAACTTGCTGGGCTCCATGGAGGTTCCTGATATGTGGTCTAGAAATGTGATTGTAGAGCTAACCTCATTTATTTCTCCTCTTTCATGGATAACTGTCCTTGACGTACAATATTTGAAAACAGTTGTTTCATGTATTTTGTCTGTTTGTTTTCTTGTTCACGTGGGAGAATAAATCCAATCCCTGTTACTCTATCTTGGTTGGAAAAGGAAGCACCTTGATAGGACCTAGACTTGAATTTTAAGAGCAAGCTTTAAGAATATGCTCTAAGTCACATCATAGACAAAAGTAAACTCAAAATGGATTAAAGACTTAATGTTAACACCTGAAACCATAAAACTCCTAGAAGAAAACATAAGCAGTACACTTTTTGACATCATGCTTAGAAATTTTTTTTTAGATATGTCTCCTCAGTCAAGGGAAATAAAAACAGTTAAACATTTTTTTGATTATTTGATTGATTAATATAAATCAATGAATTAAAACTGCTTGTATATTAATTTAAAAAACAAAATCACTTGCAAGATTAAAAAGAGCAAATATAAACAAATGGGACTACATCAAAATAAGAAGCTTTTGCGCAATGAAGGAAATCATCAACAAAAGGAAAAGGCAGCCTCCTTAATGGGAGAAGATATTGCAAACAATATATCCAATAAGGATTTAATATCCAAATATATACAAAGAACTCATGTAACTCACCTAATTTATGACAAAGGAGGCAAGAACATACAGTGGAGAAAAGACAGCCTCTTCAATAAGTGGTGCTGGGAAAACTGGACAGCTACATGTAAAAGAATGTAAACTTCAAAGCTTTTGCACAGCAAAGGAAACCATAAACCAGACAAAAAGACAACCCTCAGAATGGGAGAAAATATTTGCAAATGAAGCAACGGACAAAGGATTAATCTCCAAAATATACAAGCAGCTCATGCGCTCAATATCCAAAAAACAAACAACACAATCCAAAAACGGGCAGAAGATCTAAATAGACATTTCTCCAAAGAAGATATACAGATGGCCAACAAACACATGAAAGAATGCTCAACATCACTAATCATTAGAGAAATGCAAATCAAAACTACAATGAGGTATCACCTCATGCCAGTCAGAATGGCGATCATCCAAACATCAAAAGGACACATGCACCCCAATGTTCATTGCAGCACTATTTACAATAGCCAGGACATGGAAACAACCTACATGTCCAGCAACAGATGAATGGATAAAGACAATGTGGTATATACATACAATGGACTATTACTCAGCCATAAAAAGGAACAAAATTGGGTCATTTGTAGAGATGTGGATGGACCTAGAGTCTGTCATACAGAGTGAAGTAAGTCAGAAAGAGAAAAACAAATATCGTATATCAACGCATATATGTGGAATCTAGAAAAATGGTACAGATGAACTGGTTTGCAGGGCAGGAATAGAGACACAGGCATAGAGAATGGAATGTGGACACAGGGGGAAGGAGAGGGTGGGAAGAATTGGGAGATTAGGATTGACATATATACACTACCATGTGTAAAATAGACAGCTAGTGGGAACATGCTATACAGCACAGGAAGCTCAGCTCGGTGCTCTCTGGTGACCTAGATGGGTGGGATGGGGGTGGGTGGGAGGGAGGTCCAAGAGGGAGGGGAGATATGTATACATATAGCTGATTCACTTCATTGTACAGCAGAAACTAAGACAACATTGTAAAGCAATTATACTCCAATTTAAAAAAAAAAGGAAAAGGCAGCCTCCTTAATGGGAGAAGATATCTGCAAACAATATATGCAATAAGGATTTAATATCCAAAATACACAAAGAACTCATGTAACTCAACATTAAAAAAACCAAACAACCCAATTAAAAATGGGCAGAGGAGGGCTTCCCTGGTGGTGCAGTGGTTGAGAGTCCGCCCGCCGATGCAGGGGTCAATGAGATACCACCTCACACCTGTCAGAATGACTATTACCAAAAAGACAACAAATAATAACTGTTGGCAAGGATGTGTAGAATGCTGTTGATGGGATTGTAAATTGGTGCAGCCACTATGGAAAACAGTATGAAGGCCCCTCAAATCATATGATCCAACAATTCCACTCCTGGTTATTTACCCAAAGAAAACAAAAATACTAATTTGAAAAGACATATGCACCCTAGTGTTCACTGCAGCATTATTTACAATAGCCAAGATGTGGAAGTGACCTAACTGTCCACTGATAGATAAATACATAAAGAAGATGTGGTATACATATACAATAGAATGTTACTTTCCATCAAAAAAAAAGAAATTTGCCTCTAGCGACAACATGGATGACTCTAGAGGGTATCATGCTAAGTGAAATAAGTCAGACAGAGAAAGACAAATACTGTATGATCTCACTTATATTTGGAAACCAAAAAAACAAAACAAAGGAAACAAAATGAAAACAGACTCATAGATACAGAGCACAAATGTGTGGGTGCCTGAGGGGAGGAAGGTGGGAGGATGGATGAAATAGGTAAAGGGGATTAAGACGTACAAACTTTCAGTTATAAAATAAGCCACGGGGATGTAACATACAGCTTAAGGGTTATGGTCAATAATATTGCAATAACTTTGTATGGGGATAAATGGTTATTAGACTCACCGTGGTGATCATTTCATAATACCAAATCACTATGTCCTACACCTGAAACTAACATGATATTATACATCAACTATATTTCAATTAAAAAAATAATATGCTTTAAGAGGGTATCCTGCTTCCTTATGGTATTTAGGTTTTGTCACTGGAGGTATTTAACCTTGCCTGCAAATGTTAATTATTTTGCTTAAAATAATTACTATTTTACTATTTATTATTTACTATAATTTTACTATTTCCAAAAGTAACACTTTTGGAAATATACTTAGCATTTGCATTCTAGAGGTGCCAAAACATAATGCATTTATTTCCCAAAATACCCATATTAAAGTTACAAGAAAAAAGCTGCATGAATTCATGTAATGGCAATCCACACTTCCAGTTTCTCAGGGACCAAAAGGACAAGTAAGACATTCACAGGGTGAAACAGATCTCAGAGGTAAACAATCACGTTTTCAAAAATGTATATCAATGTGATTCAAATCAACATCAAAAATTAACTAACAAGAAGAATCAGGTTAAGATCTCTGGAAGGAGTAGAGAAAACACAGACAGAATAGTATATTGGAACAAATTCTTGATTTCTTCTTCCACCAAAGAGATTAGACAGCTTTCAGGAATCCCTTTGAAAGATAAAATTTCTAAGAAAAAGTAATTTTAGTTTGAGGGCTCCAATAAAGCCATTGGCATTACAGAAATTTTCAGTTTTTTTTAAAGTTGTCACTAAACATAAAAGCAAAATTAAAACTTTTGCTCCCCTACTTCCTTCCCCCAATTTCTCCACCTCCTAGTCAATGACTTTGCTGTGTACTTCATTGAAAAAATATAACCACAGGGAACTAAGGAAACTAAATTACTCTTCTGATCACCCAATTACCAACTTCCTTGCATCTGCATCTGTCTTGTTTCTTCCCTCCCTTACAATGGAAGAAGTGGACTATCTCCTAACAAACGCTGACCCTTCCTTATCTGCTCTGAATCCCATCCTCTGTCACCTTCTTGGGGATCATCATCATTTGATCAGCTCTTCTCTCTTCTTCAGTATCAGTTTTTCTCTCTCTACCAAATCATTGCCATCAGCATTACCTGGTACCTTCCAAAATTAAAAAACATCCTTAAAGTCCTTCTTGTTTTAGAAAAATCTTAGCTTATAAATGAAGGGGGAATAACAATAGAAAAATCGTCATTTTGCAGCCCCTAATCTAGTTAGCAGTCATCAATGGCTGCTAAATTCCTAAGTGAAAGGTCAATAGTGACCTTTATAATAGATGGATCAGGAAGACGTCATCTAAGCACACTGACACATCTTAAAATCATGAAAATCGGACAACCAGTAATTATTTTCTTCCTAATATATTACAACAGGAAGTACACAGCGTCACCTATGAAGTATTCTTACTATAGAACAATTAGACTTTAAACTAATTAAACCTCTCGATCTACTTTGTCAATTTGCATGAAATGCAAAGTACAGAGGAAGAGGCTAAATGATATAAGGATATAATTATCTAAGTCCCAGAATATGTGAAATTCTACAAAACAAATGACTCAGCTACTTCAACAAATAAATGTCATTACAAAAGAAGGGAAACCTGTTATAGATTAAAAGAGATTTAAGAGATCCATCAGCCAAAAGCAGTATGTAGACTTTAATTGAATAGTGATTAAAAAAATCAATGATAAATATGTATGTTTGAAACAAATGAGGAAAAACTGAATATGGACAGAGTACTAGATGATATTAAAGAACTTTTATTTTCTTGGGGGTGTGTTAGTGGTATTGTGGTTATGTTTTAAAAGATCATTATCTGTTAGAAATACATATTGAAGTATTTATTGGTAAAATGATATGATGCCTCGGATTAAGAGGGAATAGTGAACACTGAAGGGTGCTGAAACTCAAAGCGTATGGGTCCATTATATTCTCTCTATTTTTGTGTGCATTTGAAAACTTCCATAGTACAAAATTAAAAAGAAATCCTCCCTTAACTCATACTCCCTTCCGCTTCTTTCTATAACAAGCTTTTTGAAACAGCAGCACGCACTGTCACTTCTTCCTCACCTCTCATTTGGTCAGCAATTGCTTCAACTTGGCTTTCTCCTGACCACTTTCTTGAAACCATTCTTCCCAAGGTCACCGAAAAACCTCCATTTTGGCAAATCCAGTGGACATTTCAATTATAATATTTTGACCTCTTAGACTCATTCTACAGAATTGACCATATCCTCCTCCTTGAAACACTTTTCTCTCTGTTCTTGGTTTCCATGACATTACAAACTGCTGAATTTCTTCTGGCCTTTTGGGCCACTTCTCAAAATAATTTGCTAGCTCTTTTTCTTCCATCCAACTTAAAAACACTGACATTCCTCAGGGCTTAGGTCAGAGGTCTCTTTTCTGCTTTTCTCCTTTTACTCTTCCTTTTGAGCCAACCTCAGTATTATATAACATCTCCGTGCCAATTCTCGAATTTATTACCTTTAGTCCAAGATCCAAAATCCAATCATTTACATGATTTCTCCACTGGACATCTCAAAGCATCTCGAACTTAACTTTCCCTAAACCAAAGTCTTCATCTTTGCCTCATACCTACCTTCTCCTCATGGCTAAATTTGCTTCCTCCTCTCCCAGTTTTCTCATTTCAACAAAAGCTCTTTCATCCGCTCCATTACTAAAGTCAAAACCTAAGAATCATCCTCGACACCTCCCTCTCTTTACTGCCCTCTCCCCTGTAAGGTCCTGTTGGTTCTGCTTCCTAAATATATTATGGCTTGATTTTTCTTATTCCATTTCAACCTTTGGGTCCCAGTTCCTATCGTCTCTCATCTGTATTACTGCAACAGCCTCAATGGTTTCCCATTTTATTCCTGTTCTCTTCCACAGAGCAACCAGAGTGAACTTTTACAAAGTCAAAATGGATCCTGTCAATCCCGTTCAGGGACAGCCCCTTGCACTTAAGTATAAAACAGCTAACAAGGGCAGTGTGATGGGTAAGTTATGTGTCAACTTGGCTAGGATGTGGTACTCAGTTGTTTGGTCAAACAGCAGTCCAGAAAATATTTTTTAGATATAATTAACATTTACCAGTTGACTTTAAAGCAAATTATCTTCTATAATGTGTGTGTGTTCTTAAGGGCGGCCTTAAGAGCAAGGACTGAGGTTTCCTAATGGAGAAGGAATTCTGTTTTCAGACTGCAGCACAGATATTCTGCAGGAGAAGGAATTGTCTTAAGACAGCAACATAGATATTCTGCCTGAATTTCCAGCCTGCTGACCTGCCTTACGGATTTCAGTGTCAAGACTGCAAACATCAACTCTTACTGAATTTCCTCACAACTCATGAATTCCTTACAATAACACTCTCTATATCTATCTCTCCTAATTGGTTCCATTTCTTAGAACAAGACCCCAAATGTCCTGTCTCCTGCCTGCTTCTCCTTTCTCATTTCACATATGACTTTCTGCTTCACTCATTACAATCCAGCTACAATGGCCTTCTTTTTATCTTTGGAGGGGACAAGTTATTTCCTGCTTTAAGACCTGCATATATTTGCTCTTTCATCTGTTAGGAATGTTTTCCCTCTCTCATTCTCTTTCCTTTCTCTCCCTTTTTTACTTTTTAATACAGAAGAGTGCATATAGTATTTTATGTATAGTTAAGAATAATAACAAGATAAACACCTGAATATCAACTATCTACCTATTTTTCTCCTGTAAAACTGTAATTCATCCTACTAGATATCAGCTGAAATATCACTGCTTCAGAAGCCTTCCTTAACTCCACTATCTAAATTAGATTGCCTTAGTTATTTTTTTCTCATAATAATCTGTTTTTTTTTCTTCCTAGCATTTATCACAATTTGTAATTACTTATTTGTATGGGTTTATTTGTTTAATGTCTGTCTCCCTCATTACACTGGAAACAAGGGCAAGAAACATTGTATTCTTTTTTTTTTTTTTTTTTTTTTTTTTGCGGCACGCGGGCGTCTCACTGTTGTGGCCTCTCCGGTTGCGGAGCACAGGCTCCGGACGCGCAGGCTCAGCGGCCATGGTTCACGGACCCAGCCGCTCCGCGGCATGTGGGATCCTCCCGGACCGGGGCACGAACCTGCGTTCTCTGCATCGGCAGGCGGACTCTCAACCACTGCACCACCAGGGAAGCCCGAAACATTGTATTCTTAATGTAAAGTATGCAATAAATAACAAATGAAACTACCTTGTCACAATTGTTTTCTTAATTATAATTGCTCAAGTAATATGAGTATGTTTTCATTATAAAAATTCAAATATATAGAATTATACAGAGAAAAATAAAATTCCCTTCAACACGTTATCTCCTAACAAAATACAAATCCCATTCTGTTTCCCAGAAATGACTGTAAATAGTTTAGTATATATCCTTCCAAATCTTTTTTATACAGTTACACCCTTATATGTGCATACACAAATAAACATACATTGAAACACATGTATTGATATTTAAAAACTTAAATTGAGCCATGCTTATGTGTTATGATCTATGATCTGCTTTTTCACTTAATAGAATGTTTTGGAGATCATTCCACAATAATGCATATAGATCTACCTAATTCTTGTAAACTACAGCAGTATTATATTTTATGGAGATGTCATTGCTCTAATTTTATTAAAGAATCCCCATAGCTTTTATTTTCTTACTCTAGCTATATTTTGTATTTATTCTGTTATCTTAAAGAAAAAAAATCAGTATTTGGTCATTAGTGTTGATTTAAGGACAGTTTGCTTGAAAATATTTCCTTTAAAGTATGCTTTTCTTAAACTTCCTTTCTACTACCTTCATACAAGATAATGTCAACATAACTTGCTTTAATGAGCAGAAATAAGATGGCAAGACACAGGGAAGGGTTCAGGAAATCTCAGATAAAATAGCTCAAATTAGGTTTGCTTTACCATGCCATAATCTAGCCAGGTTCATGAAGATCTAGCATCTATCTTCCTTTCTGAGATAGTGAATTCAGATAGGTATCAGTGATCCGCATGAGATAAGTACTTTTTTCTCACATTCATGCCAACCAGTCCCCACAGTCTATAAGCAAGGCGTGCGGAGCCCAGGCATCATTCTGGTACAGGCACTGGAGAAATTGAGAGTTCCTACAGGTTCTCTTCTGCCTTCTTAATGTTATTAGTTCTATAGTATCAGTTAAACTGAAATTATGTTGGCTGAAAAGTTTAACTCCTATTTCTATACCAATTTCATGATCTCAACCTATAGATCTACAAAGTCAATATTATCTGTTGTGTTAGGGCTTTTAAAAGTGAATCCAGTTGATGAAACTGTTATTCTGATAAGTCATTACCACTTAAATAAAGTTGTAGCTAGAGACTTTCAGCAAAGTAGAAAAATTCAATGGGCTAAATTAATGCGTATATATACTTCTAATAGATGCCAATTCTATTTTATCTATTTTAAATGGTATGGCTTTTCAGACACCAGTGGGAAACAGGCAATAACAAAGTGAATAAATATGGAAGAATTTGGAAATCTTCATGCCCAATACTTTTCTATTCAAGGAGAATAATATCTTAGTCATCCTTACAGGGCTGATCATAACTCTACTATAGCATTTCTGGCAATAGCTCCAAATTTATATTCTTTATTAAAACACTTCATTCAAGGTAATGGTAAGAGCTCAGGCTCCAAAGTAAAGATGCTATATTTGAATCCTGGTTCTACCAATTTCTAACTAAGTGATTTGGGGCAAGTTGCTTAGTTTTTTCCAAGCTTCAGTTGCCTCACCTTTAAATTGGGGATAAAGACAATGTTTATCTTTGGAAATATGATAATGTATGTAGTGTTTAGCTCTATGCCTGGCATATAATAAGTGCTCAATAAATGAAAGCTATTACTATTATTATTTTTTTGAAGTATTGTTAGGAAGCAGGATATAGGCAGAGAAAGGGAGACTAGCTAGAAAGATCAGAAAAGAACTCTGGATAAATGTGCCATTAAAGCTATCATAACAAACTATTACATGAATGAATGCAGAGTGAAAACGACTGAAGACAAATCAAAGGTAGAATCAACTGAAAGTGCCCTGAAAAGTAATATGTATGGGAGAGTTTTCTGCATGGGAAAAAATGCCATGGAACCCAAGTTAAAAGATGAAAGAGAAGCTGGGAAAAATGTTTGTAACATAGTACAAAAAGGACTACTTTTTTTCACATATAAAGAAAATGACTAACATATTAGCGGAAAAATAGACAAAAAATAGAACAATAGTTTGTAGAAAATACAAATGACTCAAATATAAAACTTCACTCATAAAAAGAAAAATGTAAATTATAGCTAAAAGATACCATTTTCATCTCTCAGATTGGCAAAGAACTAAACTTTTTGATTATACTCTTTTAAAGTATAATAAAACAGGCACTTTCAAATATTGCAAGTGGGAACATAAGTTGTACAACCTCTATTAAAGCAATTTAGCAATATCTATCAAAATTTATAATGGGGGCTTCCCTGGTGGCGCAGTGGTTGAGAGTCCGCCTGCCGATGCAGGGGACACGGGTTCGTGCCCCGGTCCGGTAGGATCCCGCATGCCACGGAGTGGCTGGACCCGTGAGCCATGGCCGCTGGGCCTGCGCGTCCGGAGCGTGTGCTCCGCAATGGGAGAGCCCACAGCAGTGAGAGGCCCACATACCACAAAAAAAAAAAAAAAAAAAAATTTATAATGAATTTATCTCTGATCCACAATTACATTTCTAGGAATTTATCTTACAGATATCCTCACACATTTATAAATGACATGTATAGGAATATTCATTGCAGCATTATAGTCTGCAATCATGAAAGACAGAAAATAACTCAAATATTCATTCACTAGTGGGCTGGCTAAATTCATTGTGGTACATTCATACAATGGGACATCGTATGGATTAAAAAAAATGGGGTAGTTTTACAGTGCACAGATTCATATACATAGTCAAGATTGTATATGTATAACTATCCCTGAAAAGACACACAGGAAACTGAGAGAGGTTACATCCAAGGAGGGCACTTGGCTGGCTGGGAAACTGGGGTGTGAGAAAGCCTATTTTCATTAAATATTCCTATGAATTTTTATTTCTTGAATACGACAATAATTATAAAAACCATTTAGTTCAGTTCTCTGTCTCTGAAAGTGAATATTTAACCCAACTGGATTTGAAATTCCTTAATGGGTTCCTCCTGAAATCTGTATAGCCTTTATCTAGGAGAACAATATGAAGATATAATTTAGAGAAAAGCACAGACAATGCCTTTTATGGAGATTCCTGAAGTAGGAATAAATAAAATTAAATGGTGATGTGGGCCCAGAATCCTTATCTGTAATTGTGAAATCTTTTTTTTTTTTTTAATTTATTTGGCTGCACCGGGTCTTAGTTGTGGCATGTGGGATCTTCATTGTGGCATGTGGGATCTTTAGTTGCAGTATTCAGGATCTTTAGTTGCAGCATGCTGGATCTTTAGTTGTGGCATGCAGGCTCTTAGTTACAGCACGTGGGATCTAGGATCTAGTTCTCTGAGCAGGCATCAAACACAGGCCCCCTGCATTGGGAGCACGGAGTCTTAACCATAGGGAAGTCCCGTGAAATCTTAAGAGTAATGAAAAGTGAAAGTTTTTTTCGTAACCTTTTTGGTAGCAATATCTGACCTAACTCAAATCTATTTGGTTGTAAAATCTGACCTGAACTGATATGAGGCTATTTATACTTATTGTTTATTACATTTAATGTGAATAATCATACATCATAGTGTATCCCATATGGTATGTAAACCATGTTACCTTAAAATTTTGTTAATTCTGAAATACATTTGGCTCTAAGAATTTTGGATGAAGGACCGTGGACCTGTACGATTTTCTCTCCTGGCTGTCAGTCCTGAGTTAAGTTCACAAAAAAATATCATCATTACCAGAAAGAGCCTTCTGACAGTTAGTTATCCAATCCTCTTCTTCAACAATACCCACCACTCAAGGTTTATGAGATGCCTACTTTTGGCTTTTTGTTCTTACTCTTTGGGAGTTTTGGTTAAAGACTATCACTATGCAAGCAATGTACCTGATCTCAGAGATTCTGATATGGAAAGAAAATTTGGGCAAATCTGATAATTTATGCAACTATAAAAATGAAATTCTTTAAGAAGAATTTATTTTCTTTCTGTCATTGTAGCAAGAGCTACACACAGGTTAAAAAAAAAATTACCACCCCACTCCCTATGCCTGTATTTTTCAGTATTGGGAAACTTAAGATATCTTAATTATTTTCTAGTGTCTTATCATTTTGTGAAATCATGAAGTTGGATAACGGTCATTTAATATAAAATGTCCTCTTTTCTATGGAATTGTAGCTTCTTACTAATTATGAATTAAAGGCTAATTTAATATGGCTGGAAGCCAGAATGACAAGTGAAATTTAGAGACCTCAACCTTGGTTATCTTGAGAGAAAAGCACTGTTAGATAGTTTGGAGTCAAAGAATGTTACCTGCCAGGCTCCAGTTGCAAAAGCAGTAAGCTGACTTCCGGAGAACACGATGCAGAAACCAAAACAGAGAGGAGAAGTACCTGCTTGTGAACTCTACCAGGCTGCAGTGATGCCAGGTTACCCTGTTTATTAGCCTGCACTTTAGAAAGTTCAGGGCACGTATGAATATGCATTTATTCCATTGTATGCTACACATTATTGAAAACACATTCTACAATATAACATAAATAATTCATCCACGCATTGTTTGAAATTTAAGATTACAAAACTAAATGGTAGTGTTTTGTTTTATGACTGTCTGTACTTTCAAAAAGAAAGGCAATATGGGTAGATTGACTTTATAACTTTTATATGCACCTATTAGGGAGAACAACACAACAGAAAAGAAACAACCCCCACCCCCTACACACACAGAGTTTCCCTATGTGTGTGCCACAGGCTGTTACCTTTAGTTTAGATAAAACCAGGTGTTCAGGGCTGTGTCAGTGGGGAGAGCATGAGCTGGAGATTAAGGTGCTCTGCTTGCTCTCTGTGCCACAGCTGAAGCTGGGAGACTTGAACTGATTGGAGGCAAGCTGGAATGGAAGTTCTTTGGAAGGAAGGGACCTCAGATTCTTCCAGGTTAATATAGCAGATTATACCCTTCCATCCTCTGGTCACAAAGAAGGTGATACAGGTTGGAAGAGGGCAAAGTCATGAAACAACAGAAACTGGAGGACATACAGTTAAAGAGCTCACCCACTTTGTTGATAAGTATAGGTAGCTCCTAGAAGAGTCACTACTTAAATGGTTTTTCAGGATTGTGGACTCAGACTGTTTCCCTAATTCTGGACACAGCTTCATAAAGAGGCATGTATTGGTTAACATATGACCCCCAACTAGTCACAGTCTGTGACGGCTTGGATGAAAATTAGAGATGGGGGAACATCCAGCTTTTTGGGGTGACTAAGGGCAACAACAGTACACAGTGTGCATCCTGAAAAAGGCAATTGCCCAACTCCCCTACTAAATGGAACACCACTGGTACAGCAGCTGATATGCTGTGAATGCAAGTCATGTTGGACTGGCGTTACTGTAACCAGGATGTTCTCCTAATGAAGATGCTTGTGACCCAGACCACCGTAAGAGATGTGATTAGAGTACACCTAATGTTCTTCCCATATTGCTTTGTTACTGGGGGGTGGGGTGGGGAGGCAGGTATGGATAAGAAATAGTGCATGAAACTATGTCTGATTTACTGTTCTAACTTCTTTCAATGGGCTTTACTGATGCTAGGAAAATTAGAATGATTCAGTAGAAAGAGAGGAAAGGAAGGGGAGTCAACAGAGGAGAAAACAAAATAGGGTGAAAATATTTCAGCTGTTGTAAACACATGGAATGGAAAAAGCAGAAATTGATGGTGAAGAAACCAGAGTTTGACAGAGCATTACCAAGACTGGGGAAGCCACTGGCTCTGGCAGTAACAAGACCCAGACAGATCAACTATCTAACCCAGTTTGGAAGAATTTAGAAAATTGGATGACAAGGAAAAGCACAATAAATTTAATATTGAAATACAAGAGGTGTCAGTAAGAAAGACTGAAACTGATGAAGATTGATGGGAAGGCCAGGATCTCCTGGCTCATTAGAGCTGGCATGGAGCCAGCATAGTAACTGAACCTGACGTCCGTTGTTTGGGTCAAAGTTAATGATAAAATAGAAGGAAGGAAGTAAAAGAATAAATAAATAGGGTATGCTAAGGTGAAATCCAACCTTACTTTGGTGTCTTAAGAGAGGCTCAGAGCAAGACAATAATATTCTTTCTTAGCTCAAACTCCAGATGCCTGGAAGGTAAAGCAATATGGCTTGCCAAAGCTGCCTCTGCTTCTGAAAACTGACAAAACAGAATGGCGACTGGCAAATAGGCATGGTATCCTCCAGCAAACACCTTTGTCTTGCATTACTCCTAACCAGGAAGATTACATTTAATCACTTTTTTTTCCTCTACAAAGAAATTCATTCTAATTGTGTGATTTAACTTTAATACATATTTTTCTCATCTAAAAGGTAGACATGGGAGTCATGTTTAGAATATACCATATGTTTTATAGCAGTGATTTATACTTCTGATTAAATTTGTGTATAGATCCAATAAAGAAGAAAAAAGGAGGAAAGTTTTATTGGAAACACAATCACATTGTAGCATCCCTAAGGTAAATTATGAGAGAAACATGTACATTCTCATTCCAACAATCAACCTTGCTAACAGGTCTATCTAAGCACTTTTATTTAGCACTGCTAATTCTTGCCTACCTCTTTCTTATTTATTCATGGAATGGTTAACACAAAGAAGAGTTTTTGCTTTTTAAACTTCCAAATATTTCATAATTTAGAAAGAGTTAGTCTAAAAAAAAGAGAAGTATATAAGACGTGAAAGAAAAAAAAAAAAAAAGGATTGGAAGGAAATATACCAAATACTAAACTATTAACAGTGGGTAGAAGGATTATAGGTGGTTCAAAATATCACTTTTAAAGATATATATTCCACCACAATTGTCCCAAGTAAGCACAGGTGTTTAAGCAATTATTGCCAATTCACTGGTGTGAGTTTCTTTAAAAACAAATTAGCAGAGAGCAACAGCCAGCGCTACCCACTACCATTCCCTCCCATCAGGAAACTTGCCGAAGCCTCTTAGATAGCCTCATCCACCAGAGGGCAGACAGCAGAAGCAAGAAGAACTACAATCCTGCAGCCTGTGGAAAAAAAACCACATTCATGAAAGATAGACAAGATGAAAAGGCAGAGGACTATGTACCAGATGAAGGAACAAGATAAAACCCTAGAAAAACAACGAAATGAAGTGGAGATAGGCAACCGTCCAGAAAAACAATTCAGAATAATGATAGTGAAGATGATCCAGGACCTAGGAAAAAGAATGGAGGCAAAGATCGAGAAGATGCAAGAAATGTTTAACAAAGACCTAGCAGAATTAAAGAACAAACAAGCAGAGATGAACAATGCAATAAATGAAATGAAAACTACACTAGAAGGAATCAAAAGCAGAATAACTGAGGCAGAGGAACGGATAAGTGACCTGGAAGACAGAATGGTGGAATTCACTGCTATGGAACAGAATAAAGAAAGAAGAATGAAAGGAAATGAAGACAGCCTAAGAGACCTCTGGGACAACATTAAACACAACAACATTCGCATTATAGGGGTCCCAAAAGAAGAAGAGAGAGAGAAAGGACCCAAGAAAATATTTGAAGATATTATAGTCAAAAATTTCCCCAACATGGGAAAGGAAATAGCCACCCAAGTCCAGGAAGCACAGAGAATCCCATACAGAATAAACCCAAGGAGAAACATGACAAGACACATAGTAATCAAACAGGCAAAAGTTAAAGACAAAGAAAAATTACTGAAAGCAGCAAGGGAAAAATGACAAAAAATATACAAGGGAACTCCCGTAAGGTTAACAGCTGATTTCTCAGCAGAAACTCTACAAGCCAGAAGGGAGTGGCATGATATACTTAAAGTGATGAAAGGGAAGAAC
>NC_041232.1:49840753-49842395 GCF_002837175.3 Physeter macrocephalus | reverse complement strand
AGAATGTTACAAGAGACAAGGAAGGACACTACATAATGATCAAGGGATCAATCCAAGGAGAAGATATAACAATTATAAATATAAATGCACCCAACATAGGAGCACCTCAATACATAAGGCAACTGCTAACAGCTAGAAAAGAGGAAATCAATAGTAACACAATAATAATGGGGGACTGTAATACCTCACTCAATGAACAGATAATCCAGACAGAAAACTAATAAGGAAACACAAGCTTTAAATGACACAACAGACCAGAGAGATTTAATTGATATCTATAGGACATTCCATCCAAAAACAGCAGATTACACTTTCTTCTCAAGTATGCACAAAACATTCTCCAGGATAGATCACATCTTGTGTCACAGATCAAGCCTCAGTAAATTTAAGAAAATTAAAATAATATTAAGCATCTTTTCTGACCATAAAGCTATGAGATTAGAAATCAATTACAGGGAAAAAAACGTAAAAAACACAAACACATGGAAGCTAAATAATACGTTACTAAATAACAAAGAGATCACTGAAGAAATCAAAGAAGAAAACAAAAAATACCTAGAGACAAATGACAATGAAAACACGACAACCCAAAACCTATGGGATGCAGCAAAAGCAGTTCTACGAGGGAAGATTATAGCAATACAAGCCTACCTCAAGAAACAAGAAAAATCTCAAATAAACAATCTAACCTTACACCTAAAGGAACTAGAGAAAGAAGACAAAACCCAAAGTTAGTAGAAGGAAAGAAATCATAAAGATCAGAGCAGAGATAAATGAAATAGAAACAAAGAAAACAACAGCAAAGATCAATAAAACTAAAAGCTGGTTCTTTGAGAAGATAAAAAAAATGATAAACCTTTAGCCAGAATCAAGAAAAAGAGGGAGAGGACTCAAATCAATAAAATTAGAAATGAGAAAGGAGAAGTTGCAACAGACACCACAGAAATACAAAGCATCCTAAGAGACTACTACAAGCAACTCTGCCAATAAAATGGACAACCTGGAAGAAATGGACAAATTCTTAGAAAGGTATAACCTTCCAAGGCTGAACCAGGAAGAAATAGAAAATATGAACAGACCAAACACAAGTAATGAAATTCAAACTGTGATTAAAAATCTTCCAAACAAACGAAAGTCCAGGACCAGATGGCTTCACAGGTGAATTCTATCAAACATTTAGAGAAGAGCTAACACCCATCCTTCTCAAACTCTTCCAAAAAATTGCAGAGGAAGGAACACTCCCAAACTCATTCTATGAGGCCACAATCACCCTGATACCAAAACCATCAACATAGTTTTGGAAGTCCCAGCCATGGCAATCAGAGAAGAAAAAGAAATAAAAGGAATACAAATTGGAAAAGAAGAAGTAAAACTGTCACTGTTTGCAGATGACATGAATGATACTATACATAGAGAATTCTAAAGATGCCACCAGAAAACTACTAAAGCTAATCAGTGAATTTGGTAAAGCTGCAGGATACAAAATTAATGCACAGAAATCTCTTGTATTCCTATACACTAATGATGAAAAATCTGAAAGAGAAATTCAGGAAGCACTCTCATTTACCACTGCAACAAAAAGAATAAAATATCTAGGAATAAACCTACCTAGGGAGACAAAAGACCTGTATGCAGAAAACTA
>NC_041232.1:49839149-49840743 GCF_002837175.3 Physeter macrocephalus | reverse complement strand
CTACAGATACAATGCAATTCCTATTAAATTAGCGATGGCATTTTTTATGGAACTAGAACAAAAAATCTTAAAATTTCTATGGAGACACAAAAGACCCCGAATAGCCAAAGCAGTCTTAAGGGAGAAAAACAGAGTGGGAGGAATCAGACTTCCTGACTTCAGACTATACTACAAAGCTACAGTAATCAAGACAATGTGGTACTGGCACAAAAACAGAAACACAGAGAAATGGAACAAGATAGAAAGCCCAGAGATAAACCCACACAGCTATGATCAACTAATCTATGACAAATGAGCCAAGGGTATACAATGGAGAAAAGACAGTCTCTTCAACACATGGTGCTGGGAAAACTGGACAGCTACATGTAAAAGAATGAAATTACAACACTCCCTAACACCATGCACAAAAATAAACTCAAAATGGATTAGAGACCTAAAGGTAAGACCAGACACTATAAAACTCTTAGAGGAAAACATAGGAAGAACACGCTTTGACATAAATCACATCAAGATCTTTTTTTGATCCACCTCCTACAGCAATGGAAATAAAAACAAAAATAAACAAATGGGACCTAATGAAACTTCAAAGCTTTTGCATATTAAAGGAAACCATAAACAAGACGAAAAGACAACCCTCAGAATGGGAGAAAATATTTGCAAATGAATCAACGGACAAAGGATTAATCTCCAAAATATATAAACAGCTCATGCAGCTCAATATTAAAGAAACAAACAACCCAATCCAAAAATGGGCAGAAGACCTAAATAGACATTTCTCCAAAGAAGACATACAGATGGCCAAGAAGCACATGAAAAGATGCTCAACATCACTAATTATTAGGGAAATGCAAACCAAAACTACAATGAGGTATCACCTCACACCAGTCAGAATGGGCATCATCAGAAAATCTACAAACAACAAATGCTGGAGAGGGTGTGGAGAAAAGGGAACCCTCTTGCACTGTTGGTGGGAATGTAAATTGATACAGCCACTATGGAGAACAGTATGGAGGTTCCTTAAAAAACTAAAAACAGAATTACCATATGACCCAGCAATCCCACTATTGGGCATATACCCAGAGAAAACCATTATTCAAAAAGTCACATGTACCCCAATGTTCATTGCAGCACTATTTACAATAGCCAGGTCATGGAAGCAACCTAAATGCCCATCGACAGACGAATGTTTAAAGAAGATGTGGTACATATATACAATGGAATATTACTCAGCCGTAAAAAGGAACGAAATTGGGTCATTTGTTGAGACGTGGATGGATCTAGAGACTGTCATACAGAGTGAAGTAAGCCAGAAAGAGAAAAACAAATATCGTATATTAAAGCATATATGTGGAACCTAGAAGAATGGTACAGATGAACCGGTTTGCAGGGCAAAAATTGAGATACAGATGTAGAGAACAAACGTATGGACACCAAGTGGGGAAAGCGGCAGGGGGGTGGTGGTGGTGGTGTGCTGAATTGGGCGATTGGGATTGACATGTATGGACTGATGTGGATAAAATTGATGACTAATAAGAACCTGCTGTATAAAAAAATAAAATAAGGGCTTCCCTGGTGGCGCAGTGGTTGAGGATCC
>NC_041232.1:49833841-49839044 GCF_002837175.3 Physeter macrocephalus | reverse complement strand
AAAAAAATAAAATAAGGGCTTCCCTGGTGGCGCAGTGGTTGAGAATCCGCCTGCCGATGCAGGGGACACGGGTTCGTGCCCCCGTCCAGGAAGATCTCACATGCCATGGAGCGGCTAGGCCCGTGAGCCATGGCCGCTGAGCCTGCGCGCCCGGAGCCTGTGCTCCGCAACGGGAGAGGCCACAGCAGTGAGAGGCCCGCGTACCACACACACACAAAAAAATAATAAAATAAAATAAAATTCAAAAATTCAAAAAAAAATACATTCTGGAGTAAATTTTATCATCTGTGAATTATATCTCAATAAAGCTGCTATTAAAAAATGAAACAAGGGCTTCCCTGGTGACGCAGTGGTTAAGAATCCTGCTGCCAATGCAGGGGACATGGGTTTGAGCCCTGGTCTGGGAAAATCCCACATGCCGCAGAGCAACTAAGCCCGTGTGCCACAACTACTGAGCCCGTGAGCCACAACTACTGAGCCCGCGTGCCTAGAGCCCATGCTCTGCAACAAGGGGAGCCACTGCAATGAGAAGCCTATTGCACTGCCCCTGCTCGCCACAACCAAAGAAAGCCTGCACGCAGCAACAAAGACCCAATGCAGCCATAAGTAAGTAAATAAAATAAATAAATTAAAAAAAAAATAAAAACAAAAAAAAACAAACCAAACAAAAAAAAAAACAAATTAGCAAACATGTCCTTGAATGGCTCTCTCCTCACCCCTACCCAACAGCCCTCTAAAAGGTTACAAAAAAATAAAAAAATAATAAATAAATAAATAAATAAATAAAAAGGATTAGAGTTGGCATGATGAGGGAGTGAGAGCTGGGTGCCTGTGTCATAGCCAATTGATCTCATTCAGTAGTTAAACCTGACTGGACTATAGGCTGCAGGTAGTGGCAAGAAAGTAAATTTGAAACAGTTCATTGTAGGCCACACAGTATTTCATAATTTTTGTAAAGGCTAAATGAATATATCTCTTAGAAGTTAATGTTAAATAATCTATGATACTAAGCTACAATTCTAATTCTGTGATATCTTTGATCTTAAACCTCTGATATGGAAAACTTCCAGAGGTAAGCTTTTTATTTCATCTGAAAAATTCGTTTTAATCAAATATCCAATTTAAATAATAAGTTCCGATTTGTTTCCACCTGGTTTGCTATTAACTTATTCCAGACATTTCCTTATACTGACAGCTTCCTCTACTACAATGTTTCCTTTTCTCTTTCAAATAAATAGTTGTGTGAAGGAGAAATTTTGATTTCTTTTCCAGCAATGACTAGCTAAAAAAAGATCTTGGCCCCAGTTTGATTATTTTTGATACCCAAACACTTGAGGGTACCTTATGTTTCAGTCAGTACATTCACGATAATCTGTACTAATGAAATAGTACCAGTGGCCAACATTAACTGAGAGATTTTTTCCTCTTTCGTGCCTTCGGGCCGTATTTATCCATATGGAAAGCCATATTAGCCGAAAATAATTCATTTTTTTTCATCTTAGTAAAAGCTTTTTGCCAACAGATTTTTATCTGTCTTTGTTTGGAGATCTCAAATGGATCAACTTTACCTTTTTTCAGCCTAAGATGAATGTGACACAGGGGTTTACCCTTTATGCAACAACAGGGGCAGAGAGAGAACAAAAGACTATGAAGTCTGCAGGGCGTGAAATTGAAATTCTCACATTGATACAAAAGACTCCACTGAGGTAATGACACAATGTTACAGCCCTAGCATGAAACCTTCCGGTTTGAATAAAAGTCAGTGCCATGTGACCTACAGCTGTACATCAGTAGAAACATTTTGCTGTTCACAAAAATATTTATATCCAAAGGGAGAAGATAAAAAATTAGGGCAAGCTTCGGTGAAGCATCAACTTACTGAAGGGGACAGTTCTGGAAAAGTTACTGAGCTCCAGCAGCACCTGGATGAGTGAAGGGAAACTGCAACCCTGGTGGAGGGTGGCTCATCTACAGTATCACAGCAATGCTACCAACTCCTACCTCACCTCTTGTCCAGAGTGTCATGGTTCCCAGTGGTTCCAGGGCCAGTTACAGTTTTAGTTCTGCCACTAATTAGCTTGTTTCTTTGTAAACCAATGGCTTGAGTTACAATTATGATCTGCCCCTTGAGATGAAGCAACACCTCAGCTTTTACCAGAAGCTGGCTCTTCCACCACCAGTCTGTTTCTTTCCGAAGCCTAGAAGACAGGGGTTGGCTGTAAAGTGTATCAACTGGTTCACAGAGAAGTTTTATTTTTGGAGCAGCACATTTCTCAGTCATGAGCTGAGATGGTGAGGACAGCAGACATGGCGCTGGATGGGATGAAGAGACACTGACTGAAAAGTCTCCTTCGAGCTAGCTGGAGCCATACTGCCAACTACCCATGCAGGAAGGCACCATTTCATTAATGAAGAACATTTAGAAGCATCCTAATGGAAGTCCATACTGAATGCCATTGGTGGCGAATGGTCCAGTCTGCACCTTGTAGGACAGGTGTCCCAAGGCAAGATACCAAGTGTCAAGTGCATGGCCGTGCTGACTTCTGTTGTACAGACTTCTTCCAGGATGAGGAGAAGAGACAGCCCTCAATAAGAAATAAACAACATCCTTTTCTTCATTGTGACCTGGCATGGTGCCCCAGCTCTGGCTTTCATCCTGGCTCTTAAAAATGCTTCAGTGGGGTTACTCAGAGCCCCAGAAAGAAGAAAATCCCTAGGGTAAAACTTCTAGCATCCTTTTATTTATTTACTGAATAACATTTAACACATTGTTAACAAACAATCCCACTGAAAAACAATCCTATGGGTAAGTATACCTTTTATCTTATCTTCCTTATATATTGTTATTATTATTATTTAATATGAACATAAATCCAGGTGATTTTTAAACTGTCAAAATGTAGAAAGGATGACTTCTCCATGTATGCTAAGAAACACAACTGCACGCAAGGCTTTTACAAGACATGCAATTGTATACAAGGTTGGTCTGCTTTCTAAATAGCTGCCATCCTGGTATTAGGCTGGAGACTTCTCGGCTCTAACGATTGGCTCTGGTTTTCAGGTAGCCCATGTCCTGTGACAGGGAAAGCCTGAAGCAGTGTCCCTATTCTAATACAAGTCACAATCCACCTCAGAATTTTCCAGCTTTCCCAAAGGAAGAAACAGCCTCTCATGTATAATAGTAATCACTCTCCCCTTGCTGGCCAAGAGGTTTACATTCCAGACAAGTTGATCATTTTATAAGCATTTAAGGACAAGTACGAAGAAACGACATGATGCGCTTTCAATCTCAGTAATAGTCTTACTTTAGTATGCACCCACGACAGAAAGAAAATCAATGAAATGCTGGGTAAGTAAACAGGTAATGCACTGGCCAATTACTCTTGAGCTTCAAGACCAACTTGGACTCCTTCTTTCATGGGTAATGTTAGGATTTGTACAGCAAGTGGCTCATTCATATTCCCTATAAAGGTATAGAAGACATATTCCAGAAGTCTTTTTTTTTTTTTTTTTCTTTTTTTGGGGTACGCGGGCCTCTCACTGTTCTGGCCTCTCCCACTGTGGAGCACAGGCTCCGGACGCGCAGGCTCAGCGGCCATGGCTCACGGGCCCAGCCACTCCGCGGCACGTGGGATCTTCCCGGACCGGGGCACGGGCCCGTGTCCCCTGCATCGGCAGGCGGGCTCTCAGCCACTGCGCCACCAGGGAGGCCCCCTGGCCTAGCTTTGAGACCTTGCTCCCTGCATCGACAGGCGGGCTCTCAACCACTGCGCCACCAGGGAAGCCCTCCAGAAGTCTTAAGGCTAATGAAAATAACAATATTTATGTGTTTCCCTTCATTATTTACAAAGAACTTTCATATGTACCTGTCTCCTAAGTTTTGTGCTTAAATTCACAAAAGTTTACAGGTAATACAAAATGTTAAAATGAATTTCTCCACAAGAAATAAAGAGAAGGTAGGTTGAAAGAAAATAAAGGACTGTCATATCTTTTTTGGGGGGGAGCTTATTAATATCAAAAGCAAATAATTTGTGGGGAAAATATGAAAAGTGTTAAATATGTTAAAAGTGGTATATATACACATATCAATACATATATTTGAATATATAAACAGTGTACAGAAGTGTCCAGCTGAGCTGAAAATGCATTAGTCAATGACCATTAACTACTACATTATTCTGTTCTCTTCACTGTAAGTATTCTCATTGATAACGTCTTTGATTTACTCAGTGGCATACTTGGCACTATCATGCACAATCCTGACCATTCTTTTCCTAAGGCAAAGCATGTAGCCTACACTAATATGCAGTAACCTTTTCCAATATGACTAATGACCTCAATCTGGACTTCAAGGGGACTAACTTCTTTCTGTTTTTCTCCTGGTGTCCTTCCTAAAGTAAAATCTGATGTTTTCCAGACACAGTTTCATTTAAACCTAAAAATGAAAAAACCTTCAGTAAATACATGTTCACAGAGCATAATCTCAGGAAACGTAACCTGGCCCCCTGTCAACTGGGAAGGCCAAAGATATCTGAGGAATGGCTCTTCCCTGTGCTGTGAATGACATGGTGCCAAGTTTGCTTATCCACGTAGCATTTCTAAACTACCGGCCAGCAGAAAACCCAAAGATTTTGAAGAGAAGTTTAAACCATGTTATTCTGAAATCAATTACTTCATTTTTAAAAATTAATTAATTATTTTATTTTTTTGGCTGCGTTGGGTCTTTGTTGCTGCACGTGGGCTTCCTCTAGCTGCGGCGAGCGGGGGCTACTCTTCGTTGTGGTGCGCGGGCTTCCTATTGCAGTGGCTTCTCTTGTTGCGGAGCACGGGCTCTAACCCGTGTCCCCTGCATTGACAGGTGACTCTTAACCACTGTGCCACTAGGGAAGTCCATATTTAATTATTTTTGAAAATACTCATCTTTTTATTATTTTCTCCTCAAAATGTGTAAATTACTCTGAAATCGAGAGATAGATGTACACGTTTTCATTTTGATTTCATCTCTAAACAAAGGGTACGGTTCAGACATAGGATGGACAGCTGGAAAACTGAGGTTACATGTGGTCAAGGGACTTTGTCAAGGCTATGCTACTGCTAAGCTGTGAGGCAGGATGAATACAGGTCTTTGGACTTTAATTCTCAAGGCCCTTCCTGTAAGCCATGCTGCCTGTCTACATGCAAGGATTTTTTTTTTTTTTTTTTT
>NC_041232.1:49832155-49833057 GCF_002837175.3 Physeter macrocephalus | reverse complement strand
CGAACCCGTGTCCCCTGCATCGGCAGGCGGATTCTCAACCACTGCGCCACCAGGGAAGCCCATGCAAGGATTTTTAATTTGAGAAAACCAAAACAAAGAACTGGCCATAGGCCTAAGTAGAAAAAGCTCTATGATATGGCTGAACACAGATAATGGAGTAGTACATATTCTATACTAAGTGAAAACAATTGTGAGACGTTATCTAAGCAATCAAATCCCAATGCAGGGACTTCCCTGGTGGCGCAGTGGTTGAGAATCCGCCTGGTTCAATTAATCTGGTTCAATGAATCCAGGTGAGGCCTAGAAACAGGTACTTTGTCAAAGGTTCCTAAGTGATTTCAATGTGCAGATAGATTTTAGAACCACTGCTCTGAAGGGAATTAAGCCCTTTCAGAACTTTTACAAAGAGCTAATTATGAGAAGAAATCCATTATCAATAACTTTAAATGCAGGGTTATTCAGTTTGCTTCTAAGCCACATTTCTGTACAACACTGTCACTCAGTGCATTTGGCAAGGGGGAGCCTGTGTCATTCACATGTACTGTGCTCCAGATGCCCCCCAAAATCTTGTTGCCCAGAGCACAGAGAGAGAAGCTATCACTGAGGGCACACTGTGGCCCAGAACCAAGTTAAGCCTTTGCATACCTAGTCACGTTTAATCCTCTGAGCAAATTTGCAAGGCAGCTATTAGTACTCTTATTTTCACATGAGGAATCAGACTCAGGCATGTTTGCAAGCATGTTTGCATGGTGAATATTAAAAAATACAACCCTATCGCCCACCTCTGAGATGAGTCTAACTCTATTCCTAACCTTCTGTCAGGGAACTCACATAGAGTTTAGAATTACAATAGCAAGGTCCAAATCTGAGCTCTGTTTCTTTTTTTTTTTTTTTTTTTTTTT
>NC_041232.1:49819733-49831965 GCF_002837175.3 Physeter macrocephalus | reverse complement strand
TCGGCAGGTGGACGCGCAACCACTGCGCCACCAGGGAAGCCCTGAGCTCTGTTTCTTATTGCTTGTGTGGTCCTGGGAAGTTCTACAATGACAACTACTATTAGCCATGTACCAAGACTCTGCTAAGTACTTTATATAAACTATGTTGCTTAATCATCATGACCAGACTATGAGGGAGATATTATTACCCCCATTTTATAAATTAAACTAAGTGATTTGTTCAAAACCACATAGGCTAGCATTCAAACCTAGGCCTATAAACCTAGGTGTTATAATTATTACCCCTGGGCTCTTAAATGTTCTATTGCCTCTCTGAGCTTTGTTTTCTCATGATTGTGAGGATTATATTAGGTAACATACATAAAAGAATTTTTATAAAAGCATTTAAGTGCCTAGGACAGCAAGTGGCACTCAACAAATGTTTCTTAACATTGAAGTGAAGGGAATTTGATGATCTTGGACCAAAGGCACAAGTCTAAAACAGCAGTTGACGAGGCCAAAAACTGAAATGACAGGAGGAACTGGCAATACTGAACAGATGTCACTAATCGCAGCATTTTCCAGAGTTCAGTGCCCTGGAGAAGACCCACCAGGAAGCATAATCCTCACCTACTGCTGGCTCACCAAAGAAATAACATAATTATGTCTTATGTTCCAAGGGTAACCTTAGATTTTTTGCAACTACTTGGAACTACAGAGTGTAAAATTTTGAAATGGGTTTACCTCCTATAAATGTGTGCCCTTTGTTTTCTTTTTAAATATTGTTTTTAAAACTACGTAATACATTGTTGTTGTAGAATATTTGGAAGATATAGAAAAGTGTGAGCAATAAAATAGCTCTTATAATCCCTTCCCCTAGAATTTAGAGAGGTTTCCTGAAGCCAAGGACTAGAACTCTAAGTGGCTAGTAAGTATAAGCTGTTGTAATGTACACTTTCCCTGCTGTACGTTCGTCCTATGTCAAGAGTGTCTTGACAAGATTCCTCAAACTGAATTCATTTCTTGGAATTATACTGTGTCTTTATTATTTCTACTTAGCCTATTTGTTTCTGTTTTCTTAATTTACACACTTTATAAGCAGTGTGTGCAAGAGGAATGGATGATTATATTAATGGTTTTTAACAGTGGGAATTATTACAGTAACACCCCCAAATTGTGGCTTAATTAAAAGGAACATCTTTTCATCAAACACCCCAAAATTTCCATGCATTCAACTGCTCTTGGTAGTAATGCACCTGCCAGCAGGGAATTCCATTTATCAACCTAGCTTCAATAAAAATCCTTTTGAATGGCTGGACTTTTCATCCTCCTGATATGGAAGATAGGTGTATTTATAACTTCATATTTTCTTTTACATATTCAACCAATTCTTTTCTGAAGTTTTTGGATTATCCCTTTTTATTGTCATCATTTATGTGAAATATATCAGTCAATTTTGTTTTTATTTTGTTATTTGCAATATATACAAAATGGAAAAGTTATAGTAAATGGCACTTTGATTGTGTGTAGTGTGTAAACTATTATTCGGAGGGCATATAAAGCTAAAATGATAGTTCTTGGCCTAGAAGCCCACACTTTTGGAAATCATTTTGAAAAAAATCTAAGAAGAAAATCTATCTAATACTTTGAAAATGAATTTTAATAGTCATTAAAAAGAGCTTTACAATGATATGTAATTTGTATGAACATATATTGTGAAAGGACATAGCCGAACTTGCCCAACACAAGATCTGATACATAATAGGCATTCAGTGAATAGTAGCCAGTTTTGCCACATATGGTCACCACTCATGTGCTCTATTGTATAGCAGCAGTGAGTTCTGCTGTTCAAACCTACTACATAAACCCAAGTAGTGCCTGTAAGGCTCTAGTTTGAAGTTTGGGATTTTAGTTTAGTTCCTCTTTCTCCACCTTGGAAGGATAACACATTATGTGCTAGGCACATGAGGGGATCTGGTTAAGTTCTAAAAATATTTGTGTGAATGTACAGGTGAGAAAAAAGTCTGATTTTTTTAAAAAAGGATTTTGTTACAGTTAGGATTCTGGGCACAAGTGCAAGAAAGCGTTGCAATTTGGCTGTTGTGTGTAATAGAAACATAGCACTTCCCCTTCTGTGTAAGACTAAGTTTCTTCCTATCAAGTTATAAACACAAATTCTAACTCTTAAAGTAAGTTTATTGGATTCCTATTCTAAATCAGAATTTTATAGGCTTAGTGCCTACACCTCAGAACAAAATTCAAGTTTCACAAAGTGTGAGAAAATGAAAAAACACTGAAATTTGGGATCAGAAGAAAGAAAGAAAGAAGTAAAAGACATCCAAATAGTTAAGAAGTAAAATTATCTCTTCGAATGACATGGTTTTATATGTAGGAAACCCTAAAGACTCCACACACACAAAAAACCTGTTAGAACGAATAAATGAATTTGGTGAAGCTGCAGGATACAAAATCAAGACACAAAAATCAGTTGTGTCTCTACACCAACAGTGATCTATCAGAAAAGGAAATCAAGAAAAAAATCTCATTTATGATAGCATAAGAAAGAATAAAATACTTGGGAATAAATTTAATCAAGGAGGTGAAAGATTTGTACACTGAGAACTATAAAACGTTGAAAAGAATTGAAAAAGACACAAGTAAATGGAAAGATATCCTGTGTTCATGAATTAAAATAATTAAAATTGTTAAAATAGCCATACTACCCAAAGTGATATACAGATTCAATGTAATCTCTAATAAAATTCCAATGAAATTTTTTGTAGAAATAGAAGAAACAACCTTAAAATTCATATGGAACCACAAAAGACTCCGAATAGCCAAAGCAATCTTGAGAAAGAAGAACAAAGTTGGAGGAATCACACTTTTTGATTTCAAATTATATTACAAACAGTATGGTACTGGCATAAAAAAAGACATAGACTCACTGGAGAGAGTCAAGTGCCCAGAAATAAACCCAAGCATAAATGGTCAATTGATTTTCAACAAGGGTGTCAAGATATGCAATGGGGAAAGGATAACCTCTTCAATAAATAGGACAGCATGTGGGAAAACTGAATATCCACATGCAAAAGAATGAAACTGGACCCTCATCTTACACTATACACAAAAATCAGCTCAAGATGGATTAAAGTCTGAAATGTAAGACCAGAGACTATAAAACTCCTAGAAGAAAACACAGGGAAAAAGCTCCTGACATTAGCCTTCAAAATGATTTTTTGCCATGTGACACCAAAAGCTCAAGCAACAAAAGCAAAAATAAACCAGTGGAACTACATCAAATAAAAAAGCTTCTGCACCGCAAAGGAAACATTCAACAAAGTGAAATGGCAACCTACAGACTGGGATTAAAATATCTGCAAGCTATACATCTGATAAGGGTTTAATATCCAAAATGTATAAGGAACTCTTACAACTCAACAGCAAAAAGCAAACAGTCTGATGAAAAAATGGGCAAAGGACCTGAATAGACATTTTCCCAAAGAAGACATAGAAAAACACTGGCTTCAAGACAGAGAGAAGTTTAAGTTTTAGATTCCAGAGTGCTTGGATCCTTCCAGCCTGGGTTGGCAGAGTGTGGTCTCAGGTTCCCAATATTCTGAGCCTGGGTCCCTCAATCTCAAACTCAGTGGGCAAGGAGTCTCCACAAGACACCTTCAAGTCAGCCGTGTGTGAACAGTTGCCTGTGAGCATGACGGTGCACTGGGAATTGCTCTATAGAAAGCTCGGCAAGGTGGAAACTTACAGCAAGATTTTCAGAACACATTAAGCATATGGTCTGACAGCAAAGGAACAAGGTCTTAAAAAAAAAGAAAAAATTAAGCTATTATTTTTCAAAAGTTCCCCAAATAAGCTATTAAGTCCTTCAAAGCACATACACAAATATTTTCCAACCTCCCTCAACAAAAAACAAGCTCTACAAAATCATCCCTCTTGACATAGCTCAAAAAACAAACGAAAGTAAAACAAAAACCTTCAACTTGGTGTTGTGATAAAAACTAATCTTTCTGAAAAAACCTAGAGTAGTGAGGTGAACAGTGCTTCCTAGAAATAGGCTAACTACAGTTCAGTTCCAAAAATTCACTAATTGGGCATGATTTGGTGAGATCAGTCTTTCTCTCTTCACATCTCACAGGGAAAAACAAAAAAAGACGTCAAGAGTACCAGTCTTAACTCTTACGAGTCAGGAAAGAACAGAGAGAAGGAGCCTTAGTAACCTTTTACTTCAGGGACCGAGCGTGTAAGCCTGCTGCTGCAGGCCTGGTATTTGCCTCTGCTTATCAGTTTGGAAGGAATCATTACTGCCTTGTCATAAGACTGAGAGATAGAAACTCCACCAGAATTTTAAAAAGTGACAAGATATCTGTTTCACTGAACAATCCCAGAAGATAGTCTTCATTTTAATGTAAAATGTTTCAGATTTACATACCTGACTAGAAAAAAGCCACCAACATATAAAAAATATACTGCATGCAATAGACTCTTCTCCTTGGTCAAATTTGAAATAAAAGATTTGAAGATCCAAAGCTACATTAATGCAAATAACTGCCTGTTGCAAGTATACTTTTTGATTAAATTGGCATACATCAAGTACAATTAGAAAGGTTATTTATAATGAAGAAATACATAATTCTGCATCTTAATGGGGATGACAATTACAGCTGATGGTTGTTAATTAACGTTAACTTCTTTTGCTCTGGGTCTCAGATATTTCTTACACAGTCTGTATGCTGTCAATGGATACAACTAATTCTGCAAGGTACAAAAGGGTTAATTATCAGCAACATTTGTGCTCATAACAAATTCATTGGTAACTTTCCCAGCTCTGGTTCCACATTGGAGACCTGAGGATCAAGTAGAATTGGTAAACTCTGACTCAGTGTCATGGCAGGAAAGGTATTTGTTCAACTTTCTGAGCAAAGGCACACCTACCCACCAGGTGTTCAGAATGACGGAGAAAAGCCCCTCCAGTTCTCTCTCCTGGTGGAATGGTCTGTGTGTGTTGCCTGTTCCAGGCAAGCAGAAATGCAAGGCATTGTTTAGTTCAGTGGTGCCACCCTCCTGTACAGAGATGCCCACTGTGCTTACTTTCCTGGACAGCTCAGGGGTGTGTGATCAGTATTGGAGGCCAGAAGTAAGATGCAAAGGGAGAAGCACTGCAGCTCTCAGCACAGAAAACTATTATAAAGCCCTCTTTGCTTGTGCTGTAAATTACATATTTATTTTGTTAGCATGAGATAGATGAATATTTCCACATACAAAGGTGCCCTGCTAAAATCAGGATAAGTGATATTAGTGTCCTCTGGTCAGTATTATTGAACCTCGAAAGCAATAAACTTTATGCATCAATAAATATTACATTTGCAACATAATTAACATTCCTTTACTGTCTCTAGCACTTATTACACATTGTAACCACAAGTCTACAATACATTATTCACATTTGGGGTGTCACCAAGAGATGGATTGCTGTAGGAGAGGCTGTCCTTTAAATAAATCAACAAATAAAAATGCAAATGTTAACATTTTCAGCTACAACTTCTCCCATCTTGAATGGGGAATGAAAATTTCACATTACATTGACACGCAGCAGAGAGAACAATTAACAACGTACACTGTGAATGAGAAAGATGACTTTGCCAAGCTAGGTTTTATCACCTGCACATGGACCCATATGGGACTCTTCTAGATGCCAGCACTTTTCAGAAAACAAAGGAAAACCTGTCCCCCACCGGCATCTGTCCCATCCCCATCCTTTTCAGCAGGTCTTGAAAAGTCTTGGAATTTAGGGTGGACAGGGAAAGGACTTTTATTCTTGTTCTCCTCAGTACTTTCAAAGGTTTCTTGGGATGAAGAACAACAGGCTTTCCTCTTGCATTAAGAGTTTATATGTAAAAGCAGTCTATAAAAAATGCCTTTTCTACACTTTGAAATAAAAATAATTCAAATAATCTTGATTCTGAAGTCTGGAAAGCAACCACTGTGCCTTCCTGGTAACTGATTTTCATAGTACTGAATCATTTTTTTTCAACTCTGCACTTTGTATAATAGACCTATAATATGCCATCAAGTACTTCTAAGAATAAAATCTGGTGTGCTGCACATTGTTTTGTTTAGCCAAATGCTCATTATTTAAGAAGCTTCTGAGAATCGGTATTTAGCTGAACTGCAGCCTTAAGAACTAATAGATAAAGAATCCTTTTTTTAAGGTCTGTAGATATGAGTCTTCACAGCGATTTTAACCTGGGCTTGTAAAACTACAAAGTTGATATGGCTGTTTCAGAAAATGTGTGCTGAGGATGTATTATAAAACCCTTACTGGGGAAACATTTTATTCTTCTTTTTCATGCTTTTCTCTAAACTGAAGTGCAATCATCAAAAACACATTAGAGTAGAGTTAAAGATCTCATTGAAGATTTTAGTGTCAAAGATAGGAAAATTCATTAAGTTTGAAAATCCAGATTGTCTTTCCTCTTTACCTATAACTCCTCCAAAGAAATCCCTCAAGATAAGCTAGGATGGATCCTCTCTGACCAAAAGCATTCATCCACAATGTGAAGTGGTACAAGGTGAAAGCCCCATCAACCTTTCAGAACCACAACTCACTGTAGGTCTTTGGCAAAATGCCATGCATGGTAGTATTAAAAATAAAAGAAAGGAGTAATGGACAAAGAATGTGGTAAACTAGTTCAATTTTCTTTTGACTGTGGGTGGCTTCCAAAATAGGGATGTTGTCATTGTCAACTATTATAATACTTAAGATCATGGGCTTTGGAGTCTGAAATGCTGGCTCTACCTCTTACTAGCTATGTGACCTTAGGCAAGTCACTCAATCTCTCTGAACCTTAGTTTCCCGATTTTTAAAATGAGGGTGATAGTAGTACCACCTCATAAGGCTGTGATGAAGATTAAATCAGATAATGCGTACAAAGGGCTGGGCACATAGTAGATACTCAATAGATGATAGCCATTATTATTATCCTCTGTGTTAAGAGTCATTTCCCAAAAGTTCTTTAAAATTAAGTCTTAAAATCTATATTTATCTGATAAGATGCTAGGAATTTAAGTGCTCAAACAATCATATCCCCAAGGAAACATAAACCAAGGCCTTTTGGTGTTGATGTTTACATATTCAGCCTTAAATGCATAATATGGGAGTTGGCTTATTACATAAGAGAAATTTTAATAACATATTTCTTTTCCTGACTCCAGAAAAGGCTGATCAAAGTATTAACTCCTCAAATGTCTCTGGGATAAGTAAATGTTGACAGTCATTTAACTGTAGTACAAAACCCACTACAGTTTTTAATATCAATGAATTCAGTTAGTTACACTTATAGTCCAAGTGTATAACCATTCCATGATAAGTTGGGAAAGATCTGCTGCTAAACAGATTTTTTGATGAAAGGCAGGATTGGCTTTGTGTTTCTGTGGAAATCCTTGTCAATTGCCATTACCAATTAAGGAAAAGCATGCATAAAGGAAAGGGCTCCATGAGTTCAACCTGGTCGTATCTAGATGCTTCCAAATAAGGGCCTCTCTCTTGAGTAGGAGGCATTAACAATTGTCAAGATTTTTCAATACTTATTAAATAACTCAAAAAACGTTCTTATCTGCAGAATATTAAAACAAAGAATCCCTGAAACTTACCGGGGGGTGTCATGTTGCAATGATGCTGTGGTTGTGATTACAAGCTCCTTTTGGCTTCCTGTTGTCATAGGAGATGTGGACGCATCTTTTCTAACTTCTGCCATTGTCCCTGCATGAACAATAAAGGAAATAATTTGGGCATTTAATAAAAGGAAAAGTCTATTCTGAGTAATATATTCGTATAGGAATCCCCAAGCTTTAGAAGCAAGCCATTTTCCCCCATGAAATGAAACAATGGCAGACGGAAAACTCGGTGAGTTGTTTTGGTTTTGTAAACATCAGTGATCCATAATATCTTGTTTTTAAAAAAGTGCATTTGTGCAATAACAGACTAACTAGAGATTTTGTTTTTAAACTTGATGGCCTATCAAAGTCCTGCTGATTTGGGTTTATTGTAAAAATGCCCAAGGAGGTAGATTGGTTTATTTTGTTCCTTTTAACTATCAATATCATAAGAAAAGTTCTTTCTTCTCTCTGACAAAATTGATAATTCCAGCACTTTGTACTTCTACAGCCTCCAAATTAAATTGATCCTAACCCCAGAACTTTCAAGGTAGACATAAATCTTGAATATTTCTTTTAAAGAACTCAACATGTAAGATGCTAAACAAGTAAGATGCAAAAACAAGATGTTAAAACAAGTAAGATGCTCAACTAACCATTTTAGGGCTGATTTGGCCTTTGTTCCTTCTAGCAAGAAATGTTTAGTTGATAATTACTTTCCTCCTCTGGATTGCTCAAGACTAAGATGGCATGGACAGAAAGACCTTTTGTTTTTGTTTGTTTTATAATTATTATTATTTCTAATAATAATAAATTTCTCCTCCTTTTTAAAAAAAAAATAACAAAATTGCCAACTTTTTATTTATTAAATATACAATAAGGCTTTTTCACTTATCAAATTCTCATGTTACAGCTGGAAGAGACCTTGGACATCATCTCATACTACTTCTTATTTGATAGATGCTTTTTTTTTTTTTTTTTTTTTTTTTTTTTGCCGTACGTGGGCCTCTCACTGTTGTGGCCCCTCCCTCCCGTTGCGGAGCACAGGCTCCAGACGCGCAGGCTCAGCGGCTATGGCTCACGGGCCCAGCCGCCCCGCGGCATGTGGGATCTTCCCGGACCGGGGCATGAACCCGTGTCCCCTGCATCGGCAGGCGGACTCTCAACCACTGCGCCACCGGGGAAGCCCGATAGATGCTTTTTGTAGGACGAGCTCTCAGTAATGTTTTATTTTTTATTTTTAAAAAATTTTTTATTGGAGTATAGTTGATTTACAATGTTGTGTTAGTTTCTGCTGTACAGCAAAGTGAATCAGTTATACATATACATATATTGACTCTTTTTTAGATTCTTTTCCCATATAGGTCATTACAGAGTATTGAGAAGAGTTCCCTGTGTTATACAGTAGGTCCTTATTAGTTATCTATTTTATATATAGTAGTGTGTATATGTCAATCCCAATCTCCCAATTTATCCCTCTCCCCTGCCTCCCCACTTTCTCCCTGGTAACCATAAGTTTGTTTTCTACATCTGTGACTCTGTTTCTGTTTTGTAAGTAAGTTTATTTGTACCATTTTTGTAGATTCCACATATAAGCGATATCATATGATATTTGTCTTTCTCTTTCCGACTTGCTTCACTCAGTATGACAATCTCTGGGTCCATCCATGTTGCTGCAAGTGGCACTGTTTCGTTCTTTTTTATGGCTAAGTAATATTCCACTGTATATATGTACCACTTCTTCTTTATCCATTCATCTGTTGATGGACATTTAGGTTGCTTCCATGTCCTGGCTATTGTAAACAGTGCTGCAATGAATACTGGGGTGCATGTATCCTTTGGAATTATGGTTTTCTCAGGGTATATGCCCAGTAGTGGGATTGCTGGGTCATATGGTAGTTCTATGTTTAGGTTTTTAAGGAACCTCCATACTGTTCTCCACAGTGGCTGTATCAAGTTACATTCCCGCCAATAGCGCAAGAGGGTTCCCTTTTCTCCACACCCTCTCCAGTATTGGTTCTTTGCAGACTTTTTGATGATGGCCATTCTGACTGGTGTGAGGTATCATTGTAGTTTTTTTTTGTGTGTGTGTGTGTGGTACGCGGGCCTCTCACTGCCGTGGCCTCTCCCGTTGTGGAGCACAGGCTCCGGATGCGCAGGCTCTGCGGCCATGGCTCACGGGCCCAGACGCTCCGTGGCACGTGGGATCCTCCCGGACCGGGGCACGAACCCATGTCCCCTGCATCGGCAGGCGGACTCTCAACCACTGCGCCACCAGGGAAGCCCTCATTGTAGTTTTGATTTGCATTTCTCTAATAATTAGCAGTGGTGAGCAGATTTTCATGCGCTTTTTGGCCATCTATATGTCTTCTTTGGAGAAATGTCTATTTAGGTCTTCTGCCCGTTTTATGATTGGCTTGTTTGTATTTTGATAACGAGCTGCATGAGCAGTTTGTGTATTTTAGAGATTAATCCCTGGTCAGTTGCTTCATTTGCAAATATTTTCTAACATGTTTTGGGTTGTCTTTTCGTTCTGTTGATGGTTTCCTTTGCTGTGCAAAAGCTTTTAAGTTTAATCGGGTCCCATTCATTTATTTTTGTTTTTATTTTCATTACTGTAGGAGGTGGATCAAAAAAGATATTGCTGTGATTTATGTCAGAGAGTGATCTGCCTATGTTTTCCTCTAAGAGTTTTATAGTATCTGGCCTTACATTTAGGTCTTTAATCCATTTTGAGTTTATTTTTGTGTATGGTGTTAGGGAGTGTTCTAATTTCATTCTTTTACATGTAGCTGTCCAGTTTTCCCAGCACCACTTACTGAAGAGACTATCTTTTCTCCATTGTATGTCCTTGCCTCCTTTGTCATAGACTAGGTGACCGTAGGTGCATGGGTTTATCTCTGGACTTTCTACCCTGTTCCATTACTCTATATTTCTGCTTTTGTGCCAGTACCATACTGTTTTGATTACTGTAGATTTGCAGTATAGTCTGAATTCAGGGAGCCTGATTCCTCCACCTCCGTTTTTCTTTCTCAAGATTGCTTTGACTATTCAGGGTCTTTTGTGTTTCCACAGAAAGTAAAATTTTTTATTCTAATTCTGTGAAAAATGCCATTGGTAATTTGATAGGGATTACATTGAATCTGGAGATTGCTTTGGGTAGTCTAGTCATTTTCACAATATTGATTCTTCCAGTCCAAGAACATGGTATATCTCTCCATCTGTTAGTGTCACCTTTAATTTTTTTTTCATCAGTATCTTATAATTTTCTGAGTACAGGTCTTTTGCCTCTTTGTTTTTTTCTTTTTATGCTTTTTATTTTATTTTATTTTATTTATTTATTTTTTGCACACAGCATGGAATATTCTTTGCAAAAGTAGTTTGGAAAAGTTTCAGAATAAACGGCCTACTACACAAGTCTACATTAACAGATAAAAGCAAACACAACCCAGTAAGCTGTGGTGAATTCTGCTTTCTAGAGATACCACATTATAGTAATAAAAATCTTAATTTTCAACCAAAAAATGTAAAACATACAAAGAAACAGGATCATTGTTCAATCAAAAGAACTAAATAAAATTACAGAAACCATTCCTGAAGAAGCCAAGGCATCAGACTTACTAGACAAACACTTAAAAGCATCTTCAATATGCTCAGAAGTAGGAAAATAAAGACAAAGAAATAGAGGAAATCAGGATAATGATATATGAGCAAAATAAATATCACCAAGAACATAAATTATTAAAAAACCAAGCAGAAATTTTGGAGCAGAAACTGTAATAATAAATTGAAAAATTCATTAGGGTGGTTCAATAACAAATGTTACTAGGCAGAGCAAGGATCAGCAAAGTGGAGGATAGGACAATTGCTACTGTTTTTTTTTTTTTTTTCTCTCAAGATTTTTTTTTTAACATCTTTATTGGAGTATAATTGCTTTACAATGGTGTGTTAGTTTCTGCTTTACAACAAAGTGAATCAGTTATACATATACATATGTTCCCATATCTCTTCCCTCTTGCGTCTCCCTCCCTCCCACCCTCCCTATCCCACCCCTCTAGGTGGTCACAAACCACCTAGCTGATCTCTCTGTGCCATGTGGCTGCTTCCCACTAGCTACCCACCCTACGTTTAGTAGTGTATATATGTCCATGCCACTCTCTCACTTCGTCACAGCTTATCCTGCCCCCTCCCCATATCCTCAAGGCTATGGTCTAGTAGGTCTGTGTTTTATTCCCATCCTACCCCTAGGCTCTTCATGACATTTTTTTCCCCCTTAGATTCCATATATATGTGTTAGAATATGGTATTTGTTTTTCTCCTTCTGACTTACTTCACTCTGTATGACAGACTCCAGGTCCATCCACCTCACTACAAATAACTCAGTTTCATTTCTTTTTATGGCTGAGTAATATTCCATTGTATATATGTGCCACATCTTCTTTATCCATTCATCTGTTGATGGACACTTAGGTTGCTTCCAAGTCCTGGCTATTGTAAATAGAGCTGCAATGAACATTATGGTACATGACTCTTTTTGAATTATGGTTTTCTCAGGGCATATGCCCAGTAGTGGGATTGCTGG
>NC_041232.1:49815515-49819255 GCF_002837175.3 Physeter macrocephalus | reverse complement strand
ATGATATCTCATTGTGGTTTTGATTTGCATTTCTCTAATGATTAATGATGTTGTGCATTCTTTCATGTGTTTGTTGGCAATCTGTATATCTTCTTTGGAGAAATGTCTATTTAGGTCTTCTGCCCATTTTTGGATTGGGTTGTTTGTTTTTTTGTTATTGAGCTGCATGAGTTGCTTATAAATTTTGGAGATTAATCCTTTGTCAGTTGCTTCATTTGCAACTATTTTCTCCCATTCTGAGCGTTGTCTTTTGGTCTTGTTTAAGGTTTCCTTTGCTGTGCAAAAGCTTTGAAGTTTCATTAGGTCCCATTTGTTTATTTTTGTTTTTACTTCCATTTCTCTAGGAGGTATCGTTTGCCTCTTTAGGGAGGTTTATTCCTAGGTATTTTATTCTTTTGGATGCAATGGTAAATGGGATTGTTTCCTTAATTTCTCTTTCTGATCTTTCATTGTTAGTGTATAGGAATGCAAGAGATTTCTGTGTATTAATTTTGTATCCTGCAATTTTACCAAATTCACTGATGAGCTCTAGTAGTTTTCTGGTGCCATCTTTAGGATTTTCCATGTATAGTATCATGACACCTGCAAACAGTGACAGTTTCACTTCTTCTTTTCCAATTTGTATCCCTTTTATTTCTTTTTCTTCTCTGATTGCTGTGGCTAGTACATCCAGAACTATGTTGAATAAAAGTGGTGAGAGTGGACATCCTTGTCTTGTTCCTGATCTTAGAGGAAATGCTTTCAGTTTTTCACCATTGAGAATGATGTTTGCTGTGGGTTTGTTGTATATGACCTTTATTATGTTGAGGTAGGTTCCCTCTATTCTCACTTTCTGGAGATTTTTTTATCATAAGTGGGTGTTGAATTTTGTCAAAAGCTTTTTCTGCATCTATTGAGATGATCATATGGTTTTTATTCTTCAGTTTGTTAATGTGCTGTATCTCATTGATTGATTTATGTATATTGAAGAAACCTTGCATCCTTGGGATAAATCCCACTTGATCATGGTGTATGATCCTTTTAAGTTGTTGTTGGATTTGGTTTGCTAGTATTTTGTTGAGGATTTTTGCGTCTATGTTCATCAGTGATATTGGTATGTAATTTTCCTTTTTTGTGATATCTTTGTCTGGTTTTAGTATCAGGGTGATGGTGGCCTCATAGAATGAGCTTGGGAGTGTTCCTTCCTCTGCAATTTTTTGGAAGAGTTTCAGAAGGATAGGTGCTTTTTTGTGATATCTTTGTCTGGTTTTAGTATCAGGGTGATGGTGGCCTCATAGAATGAGCTTGGGAGTGTTCCTTCCTCTGCAATTTTTTGGAAGAGTTTCAGAAGGATAGGTGTTAGCTCTTCTCTAAATGTTTGACAGAATTTGCCTGTGAAGCCATCTGGTCCTGGACTTTTGTTTGTTGAAAGTTTTAAAATCACAGTGTCAATTTCAGTAGTTGTGATTGGTCTGTTCTTATTTTTTATTTCTTCCTTGCTCAGTCTTGGAAGGCTGTACCTTTCTAAAAATTTGTCCATTTCTTCCAGGTTTTCCATTTTACTGGCATATAGTTGCTTGTAGTAGTTTCTTATGATCCTTTGTATTTCTGTGATGTCAGTTGTAACTTCTCCTTTCTCATTTCTAATTTTATTGATTTGACTCCTCCTCTGCCTTTTTTTCTTGATGAGTCTGGCTAAAGGTTTATCAATTCTCTTTGACTTCTCAAAGAACCAGCTTTTAGTTTCATTGATCTTTGCTATTGCTTTCTTCACCTCTATTTCATTTATTTCTGCTCTGATCTTTATGATTTCTTTCCTTCTGCTAACTTTGGGTTTTGTTTGTTCTTCTTTCTCTAGTTCCTTTAGGTGTAAGGCTAGGTTGTTTATTTGAGATTTTTCTTGTTTCCTGAGGTAAGACTGTATTGCTATAAACTTCCCTCTTAGAACTGCTTTTGCTGCATCCCATAGGTTTTGGATCATCATGTTTTTGTTGTCATTTGTCTCTAGGTATTTTCTGATTTCCTCTTTGATTTCTTCAGTGATCCATTGGTTGTTTGGTAACACATTGTTTAGCCTCCATGTGTTTGTGTTTTTTTTTCCTGTAATTGATTTCTAATCTCATAGCATTGTGGTCAGAAAAGATGCTTGAAATGATTTCAATTTTCTTAAATTTACCAAGGCTTGATTTGTGACCTATGATGTGGTCTATTCTGGAGAATGTTCCATGTACACTTGAGAAGAAAGTGTATTCTGTTGTTTTTGGATGGAATGTCCTGTAAATATCAATTAAGTCTCTCTGGTCCAATGTATCATTTAAGGCTTGTGTTTCCTTACTTATTTTCTGTTTGGATGATCTGTCCATTGGTGTAAGTGGAGTGTTAAAGTCCCCCAATATTACTGTGTTACTGTCAATTTTCCTTTTTATGGCTGTTAGCATTTGCCTTATATATTGAGGTTCTCCTATGTGGGTTCATATATATTTACAGTTGTTATATCTTCTTCATGGATTGATCCCTTGATCATTATGTTGTGTCCTTCATTGTCATCTCTAATTTAAAATTCTATTTTGTCAGATATGAGTATTGCTACTACAGGTTTCTTTTGATTTCGATTTGCATGGAATATCTTTTTCTATCCCTTCACTTTCAATCTGTATGTGCCTCTAGGTCTGAAGTGGATCTCTTGTAGACAGCATATATATGGGTCTTGTGTTTGTATCTGCTCAGCCAGTCTCTGTCTTTTGGTTGGAGCATTTAATCCATTTACATTTAAGGTAATTATTGATATGTATGCTCCTATTGCCATTTTCTTCATTGCTTTGGGTTTGTTTTTGTAGGTCTTTTTTCTTCCCCTCCTCTTTTGTTCTCTTCTCTTGTGGTTTGATGACCATCTTTAGTATTGTGTTTGGGTTGCTTTTTCTTTTGTGTGTGTGTTATCTATTGTAGTTTTCTGGTTTGCATTTCCCATGAGCTTTTGAAATAGCAGTCTATATATATACAAGGTTGTTTTAAGTTGCTGGTCTCTTCATTTCAAATGCAATTCCCATTTCCTGCATTTGTACTCTCCTCTTCTCATGGTTGCTGGTTTAGATATCATATTTGTGTGTGGATGATTTCCTACTTTTACTGTATTTTTGCCTCTACCAGTGAGCTTTCCCATTTGTGATTTTCTTATTTCTAGCTGTGGCCTCTTTATTTTCCTCCCTGCCTAGAGAAGTTCCTTTAGCATTTGTTGTAAAGCTGGTTTGGTGGTGCTGAATTCTCTTAGCTTTTGCTTGCCTGTAAAGCTTTTGATTTCTCTGTTGAATCTAAATGAGAGCCTTTCTGGGTAGAGTATTCTTGGCTGCAGGTTTTTCCCTTTCATCACTTTAAATATATTGTGCCACTCCCTTCTGGCCTGCAGAGTTTCTGCTGAAAAGTCAGCTGATAACCTTATGGAGATTCCCTTGTATGTTATTTGTTGCTTTTTCCTTGTTGCTTTTAATATTTTTCCTTTGTATTTAATTTTTGTCAGTTTGATTAATATAATATTATAATTAATATATAATCTCAGGCCCTTTCTCTTTCTCTTCTTCTTCTGGGACCCCTATAATGTGAATATTGGTGAGTTTAATGTTGTCCCAGAGGTCTCTCAGACTGTGTTCATTTCTTTTCATTTGCTTTTCTTTATTCTGTTCTGCAGAAGTGATTTCTACCACTCTGTCTTCCAGCTCACTTATTCGTTCTTCTGCCTCAGTTTTTCTGCTATTGATTCCTTCTAG
>NC_041232.1:49788395-49815448 GCF_002837175.3 Physeter macrocephalus | reverse complement strand
CGGTACGCGGGCCTCTCACTGTTGTGGCCTCTCCCGTTGCGGAGCACAGGCTCCGGACGCGCAGGCTCAGCGGCCATGGCTCACGGGCCCAGCCGCTACACGGCATGTGGGATCTTCCCAGACCAGGGCACAAACCTGTGTCCCCTGCATCGGCAGGCAGACTCTCAACCACTGCATCACCAGGGAAGCCCCTTCTAGTATATTTTTCATTTCAGTTGTTGTGTTGTTCATCTCTGTTTGTTTGTTCTTTAGATCTTCTATCTCTTTGTTAAACATTTCTTGTATCTTTTCAGTCTGTGTCTCCATCCTTTTTCTGAGATTTTGGATCATCTTTACTATCATTACTCTGAATTCTTTTTCAGGTAGATTGCCTATCTCCTCTTCATTTAGTTGTTGTTGTAGGTTCTTTATCTTGCTTCTTCGTCTGCAACATATTTCTTTGTCATCTCATTTTGTCTTACTTACTGTGTTTGTGGTCTCCTTTCTGCAGGCTGCAGGACTGTAGTTCCTCTTGCTTCTAGTGTCTGCCCCCTGGTGGGTGAGGTTGGTCCAGGGTTTTGTGCAGGCTTCTTGGTGGGAGGGAATGGTGCCTGCCTTTTTGTGGGTGGAGTTGGGTCTTGTCCCTCTGGTGGGCAAGGCCATGTCGGGGGGTGTGTTGTGGGATGGCTGCAAGCTTAGTATGACTTAGTACCACTTAGACAGGCAGGCTGTCTGCTGATGGGTGGAGCTGTATTCCTGTCTTGCTGGTTGTTTGGCCTGAGGCATTCCAGCACTGGAACCTGCAGGCTGTTGGGTGGGGCTGGGCCTTGGTGCCGAAATGGGGACCTCTGGGAGAGCTCATGCCAATTAATATTCCCTGGGGCCTCTGCTACTAGTGTCCTCGCCCCCATGGTGAGCTACAGCCAACCCCTGCCTCCCCACAAGACCCTCCAAGACCCTTAGGTAGGTCTAGCCAGGCTCCTATGGAGGTACTGCTTTGTGCTGGGTCCCAGTGCATTTGAGACCTCGTGTGTGCCCTCCAAGAGTACAGTCTCCATTTCTCCCAGCCCCGTGGAGCTCCTACACTCAAGCCCCACTGGTCTTCAAGGCTAAATGCTCTGGGGTTCTTCCTCCCAATCCCAGACCCTTAGTCTCTCTTGGAGGGCTATTTTTATATGGGAACGTCCCTGTGTAGCCTGTGTGGGTTTAAGATATATATATATTTCTTTTTTTTTTTTTCTCTTTTAGTGCAAGGGCTGTTTTTAGTATGGATGTCTGCTCCCTCTTTCCTCACTGTATGCTAGACGTTATCCCCTTGATAGGGGTTTGACTGGTGTTGTGGTGACTAGAGCCTGCCCTGGGTATTGAGTGGGGCCTCCCCTTTGCTCTGTGGTTGTCGGGGTGGGGTCTGCTCCCTAGTTGGAGTAGAGACCCCAGATCTGTTTCTTAGCTGTGTTTCTGATCTGTGATGCGAGGTAGGTGGGATTGGAGCAGTCCCACTGGGAGAGAAGCCACTGAGTATTCCTCCTCTGGGGCTGTTCACCTGTGAGCATGCTATGTTGTGTCACCTTTCACATGTTGTGTGAGCTCACAAGTTACTCTGTTATTGGCACTGCTCTCAGCCCCATCTTAACTGTGGGTATGCTGGCAGTTGGCCCTGGAATCTCTCAGGCGTTGTTTTTACCAGGCCACCAACATAGATACACTGAAGTCACATCCCAAGATTGCGGTAATCCTGGATCTGGACCCACTGTGAGTGCTGTGGGGGCAGCTCTGACTCTGACCTGGACCAACCCCCACATGTACGCGCCCACAAAGTTCACACCTGCTAAAGCCAGACCCACCTCAGTTGCAAGAGCACTTGTTGTCTGTTCAGATGTTCCGCAGGCGCTGAGTTTACCAAGCCAGTTGCAGGGGTTTAATCTGTGGTTTGTGCAGGTAAAAGGAGAGATTTCAGCTCTTCTTCCTTAGTCGCAAAGCCCCTGGGGCTCAGCTTTGGTTTCAGCCCCACCTCTGCATGTGGGCCATCCATAGGCATCTGCTCCCTGCCCAGTCAAGAGGGGGTGGGGGTGGTGACCGGGGGTGCACTGGCATGCTTTGGTGGGAGGGGGCAGAGGTGGCGACCGATGGAGACGTGTGAACCCACTCCAGCAGGAACCCCTCCTAGTGCCTTTGGGGGTCGGGGCCGGAGGGCAGGGAGAGAGGCTGTCATCATGGCCCTGCCCTTCACATGTCACTCAACAATGGCGCTTCACTTCCGTGGTGGTCTGGGCTTCCTCCAGGAGCATTCCCAGTTGTGGAGTTCCTCACTCCCATCCCCTCAGGCTGTCTCCACACAGCCCACAGCAGTCCTTTCCCCAGGTCTGCTCTCCAAACCCCATGTTCCAGCATCCAGCCCCCGTCCACACCAGCAGACACACAACTCAGGCTGGGGCATGCAGGGCTGTGTCATGGACCATCTGTGTAGGTCTCACTCTGTCCTGCCTGCCACAGACTGGCTGCTGCGCTCTCCTTCAGGCCCCTGATGCTCCCCTTCTGTCTCAGCTGATCTCCCCACTGGCAATGGGGGTTTCCTGGGTGCAGGAACCTCTCCTCTCCTTCAGCTCCTCCCGAAGCCCCCACAGGGCGCAGGTCCTGTCCTGCTTCCTCTGTTCTTTTTTTCCTTTTCTCTTTTTCGTCCTACCCAGTTATGCAAGGATCTTTTCTTATCCTTTTAGGTGTCCGAGGTCCTCTGCTAGTGTTGAGCAGGTGCTCTGTAAGAACTGTTCCATTTGTAGATGTATTCTTGATGCCCTTGTGGGAAGAGGTGAACTCCATGTCCTCCTACTCTGCCATCTTCTCCTTCTCCCCACTTCTTCTTAATATTATTTGCCACATAACACAAAACATTCCTGTCTTTTTCTTGGAAGACTATAAAAATCTCATTGACAATTTTCTTCTGGTTCCTAGGAAACTGTTGCCCAGGCTGCTGAGAGAAGTTATTTGGGAAGAGTCACTATTTCTTTGAGAAAAGGGTGAATATTCAAATGACCTGAAATCAGCTTTGGCTCTGGAATACCAGACCAAGAATACCATGTGCTAACTCTGGGAATGGCACAGTTTAAATGTGACCAGAGAAAATCAGGCCTGGAGAAGGCAAGAGTCTTATATCTGTAGAGATTAGCATCAAAACAATCACCAAGATCCTTGGTATTCAAAAGCCATACTCAATATTGACTGTTCTCTATCACGTAGAGATCTAAAAGACCAGTCATCCAAATGTACAATTCAGACTTATATACAAACCTGTGGGACCTTCAACCTAAACCAGTACTTTCTCATACTGGACACAAACTCCATTAGTTCATACAATGCATTCAGTCAGTAAATGTTTACCAAGTACCTAATGATTCACAGGGGCTGGTGCTAGGATTAAGCTCAGGCTTAGTTTATGGAGAAGGGAAGGAAGATGTGAGAGTAAGAAATGAGATACTGTGAACAATCTGGTAAAGAATCATAAATAACTCAAGGCAGTATAAGGTAATAATAACAGCTAACAGATATAGTATGCTTAGTATGTGCCTGGTACTGTTCTAAGATTTTTCCATATATAATGTATTCTTTAAAAAAAATAGCTTTATTGAAGTATAATTTGAATACCATAAAATTTACCTCTCTTAAGTGTACAGTTTGATAAATAGTAGTAAATTTATACAGCTATGAAAGCATGGCCACAATGCAGTTTTTAATATTTTTGTCATGAATTTACTTATTCATTTTTGTAATCCAGTTTTAGAATATTTCATCACTTCAAAAAGTTCCCTTCATGCCCATTTGTAGTCAATCTCTTCTCCCTCTTTAGTCTGCTCCCATTACCCTCCAGCTCTATCTTTATAGTTTTGCCATTTCCAGAAATAGATACTATTTCTTAATATATAATTTACAGATAAGGAAAAGAAGCTGTAGGGGACTTAAATGACCTGCCCAAGATCACAAAGCTAGTAAGTGACCAGCATTCATAACCAGCCAATCTGATCCCAGGGTTTTCATCATTATGCTATATATACTGCTGTAAAAAATAATATGAAAAGTCTGAGGAATTAAGAAGTGGGAGAGATCACATCTGGCTGTAGGATTAGGGAAGATCTGATGCAAGAGGTGAACTTTTGAAAGAACGGAATAAAGAGCATGGAATTAGCAAAAGCATTAAATTAGAAAACCTTAAGGCTAAATATTTAATGGAGCATCACTATATCCTTTTAGCTGCTAATCACTTTAAATCACTTTACCTGCATTATCTCATTAATCCTTATAGCAGTCCATAAATTATATTATTGTCCTCAATTTACAGATAAGGAAGTGGAAACTGTGAAAAGGTCAAGCAGCGTGTCCAATATCACATAGGGGCTGGTGGGAACAAGGCTGAGCTTTGAATGCAGTCAAGGTCTATTTGACTCTGAATTGCAAACTCTTAAACATTGTGTTAATTGAGCTCCAAAATAAAACAAAGCAGCAACAACAATTAAAAAACCCAAACTGGGACTTTCCTGGCGGTCCAGTGGTTAAGACTCTGTGCTCCCAATGCAGGGGGCACAGGTTCGATCCCTGGTCAGGGAACTAAGATCCTGCATGCCACATGGTGTGGGCTAAAAAATAAATAAATAAATAAAAAATAAACAAACAAATAAATGAATAAATTTTAAAAAACCCAAACTGATCTTTGGAGAGATTATTCTTGTGGCAGAACTTAGAATAGAGTGGAACAGAGAGAATGGAGGCAGGCAAAGCAGTTCACTACGACTACAACTGCTGGGTGGAATCTTGGGTGATAGAAGGGGAAATTAAAATAGGTAATAAGAGGAGAAACCACTGGAAGGGATTTGTGGCTGAGGTGAGAGGGGAGAAGAAATGCCTGGTAGTGATAAGAAGAGAAATATCTTTTTAGTCACTATCACGGAAAACCTGAACATTAGTCTTTTTTTTTTTTTTTCCATTTTGATACTTCTGTCAAAAACTTGGTTGAGACAATTGATATTTGATGGGGAAAATTTTAAAAAGAAATTTTAACAGAGAGTGCAGGGACTTCTATGTACTTCAAAGAGTACATAGAATTATGAGGAATCCCTCATAATTGCAGGCACAATAATGTATGTATACATGCTCATTCATTTTTCTGGGTAAAGAGACCATAGTTTTCATTATATTCTGAAAGAGACCCCAAAAAGTTAAGAATGATTACTCTAAGGCATAGGGCAAGTTTATTCCTTTTTCTTAATTCTATAAGCTCTATTCCTTATTAAGTTTCCAGAAAGCTATATATCAGCTTTTAATTATGTTTTTTCCTTCTATAAAATTTGATTTAATATTAAGTATACCAACAATTACATACAGTTAATGCATATTCATAGAATGACATATCTCTCTGTATTTATACACACACACACACACACACACACACAACCACACACACACAAACACAATGTACACATTTTAAAAACAAAAGTGCTGGTAAGACTATCATCCACTAAGCAGATAAATCTCATGTATAAATGCATATGTTTATATGTATGTAAATATATGTGAATATATATACGTAAATAAACACACATATTTTTGCATACACAGATGGAATTGAACATAATGGATCATGTTCTATTTATATAGAGCTGGGGTTATGTCTGCTCATCCATCAATCGACATCTCATGATAAGAGAACTTCTTAGGGCTTCCCTCGTGGCGCAGTGGTTGAGAGTCCGCCTGCCGATGCAGGGGACACGGGTTCGTGCCCCGGTCCGGGAGGATCCCACATGCCGCAGAGCGGCTGGGCCCGTGAGCCATGGCCGCCGAGCCTGCGCGTCCGGAGCCTGTGCTCCGCAAATGATAAAGAAAATACCAGGGTGAGCCCTTTCTAGATCAAGAAATAAAATACTGGCAGCATACAACCTGGAAGCATCACCAATACCCATTCCCGATTACAATCTCTTCTCACATCCAAGAGCCAGCCACTATTCTCGTAAGTACTCCCTTTCTATTCTCTATAGTTTTACCACTTATGTGTGCATCCCAAAATGTGATTTAGTTTTGCCACTTTTGAACTTTATACAAATAGAAGTATACTGTATATATTCTTTCTGAGACTTTTTTTGCTCAGTATTATGTCTGTGAAATTGATCTGTGTTGATGATTTATGTAGCTGCAGTTTGTGTTCTTTGCTATACAGTATTCCACTGTATGCATTTATGACTTTTTATCCACTCTGTGATTGATGGACATTTGGAATATTTCTGGTTTGGGGCTAATGTGAGTAATGCTGCTGTGACAGAGGCCGCTAGTTATCCACCAAAACACACTCTTCCCTTCTTCTGGGGTACACAGCTAGATTATATTCCTCAGTCTTCCCTGTAATTATGTATGGTCAGGTGGAAAACTAGTGGACACTACGTGTGCCATTTCAGGCCTGTCCTATAAAAACCTTGAAGCCTTTCACGTGTACTCTTCCATACCCTTCCTACTCTTTGTTGACCTGCTATGGCAGGGCCAACAGTTTCTTACACAAACTCTTTTAGAAAACAAAGGAGAAAAAAAAGACTTCCTGACTCATTAAAAAAGAAAACCGTGGTGAAATACACATTAACCATTTTAATGTGTACAATTCACTGGCATTAGGTGCATTATAATGAATGTTGTAAAACCATTGCTGCGCTCTAGTTCCATAACTTTTTCATCACTCTAAATGGAAACCCTGTACCAATTAAGAGGTCATTCTCCATTTTCCCCTCCCCCTGAGGCCCTGTGAACCACTAATTTCCTTTGTCTGTTCTATCCAGAACAGACATATAAGTAAAATCATACAACATGATTCCATCAACATGGTCTTTTAGCAAAATGTTTTCAAGGTTCATCCACATTGTAGCATATATCAGAAGTTTATTCCTTCTTATGGTTAAATTATATTCCACTCTATGTATATATTGCATTTTGTTTATACATTCATCTGTTCATGGACATTTGCGTTGTTCCCACCTTTTGGATATTATGAATAGAGTTGTTATGATCATTTGTGTACAGGATTTGCTTGAAAGCATTTTGTCAATTACTTTGGGTAAAAACTTATGAGTGGAATTGATGAGTTATATGGTAATACTATTTTTAATGTATTGAGGAATCACCAAAGTGTTTTTCCACAATGGCTCCATAATTTTAAAGTTCTAGCAGCAATGTATGAGGGTTCTGATTTCTCTGCATCCTCTCTAACTTATTTTACATTTTAAAAATTATAACAATCATAGTGGGTGTTAAAGTGGGTATTTTATTTGATTGGATTTCCCTAACGATTAGGGATGTTGAACATCTTTTCATGCTTGTTGGCCATTTGTACATCTTCTTCAGAGAAATGTCTTTTCATGTACTTTGCCCAGTTTTAAATGGGTTGTCTTTTTGTTTTTGAGTTGTAATAGTTCTTTATATATTCTGGATACCAGACCCATATAAGATACATGATTTTCAGATTTTTAACCCACTCTGTGGACTATCTTTTCATTCTCTTGATAGTGTTCCTTGGCACAAAAATTTTTAATTTTCATGAAATCAAATTAATCTATTTTTTCTTTTGGTTGCTTGTGTTTTTGGTGTCAAATCTAAGAAACCACTGCCTAATCCAAGGTCCCGAAGATCTGTACCTATGTGTTCTCTGAAGAGCTTTATAGTTTTAGCTCTTATATTTAGGTCTTTGATTCATTTTGAGTTAATTTTTATATATGGTATGAGGTATACAAATGAAGGATCCAGCTTCATATTTTCTCACATGTGGATAGCCAGTTGTCTCAGCATCATTTGTTGAAAAGTCTATTCCTTCCTTATTGAATTGTCACAGCACTCCTGTCAAAAATCAATTGTATCAACTATCTATATATCTATCTATCTATCTACCTACCTACCTACCTATCTATCCATCTCTAACTATCTCCTTATATCAGTACCACACTGTTTTGATTACTGTACCTTTGTAGTAAGTTTTGAAGTCACGAAGTTTGAATCCTCCAACTTCTTCTTCTTTTTTTTCAAGACTGTGTTAGCTATTGGGAACCCTTGCAATTCTTTATGAGTTTTAGAATCAGCTTTTCCATATGTGCAAAAAAGTGTTGTTGGGATTTTGATAGGAATTGCACTGAATCTGTAGGCCAACTTGCAGAGTAGTGCCATCTTAAGAATATTAGGTCTTCAAATCCATGACTGTGGGATGTCTTTCCATTTACGTCTTCTTTAATTTGTTGCAGCAATGTTTTGTACTGTTCAGCATAAAAGTCTTGCACTCAGTTAAATTTATTGCTAGGTATTTTATTGTTTTGATGTTGTTATAAATGGAATTGTTTCCCTGTTCCTTTTCAGTAGTTCATTACTAGTGTATAGAAATACAATGGATTTTTGTGTTAAATTCTCTCCTGAAACTTTGCTAAATTCATTTATTAGCTCTAAAAGTTTTTGTGCAATTAGCTGTAATAGTTTTTGGTTTTCTTTTGCATTCTCTAGGATTTTCTATATATAAAATCATGTCATCTGCTAATGCAGTTTAACTTCTTCCTTTCCAACTTGAATATGTTTTATTTCTTTTTCTTGCCTAATTTTTCTGTCTAGAACTTCCAGTAAAATGCTGAATAGAATTGTCAAAAGTGGGAATACTTGGCTTGTTCCTGATCTTAGAGGAAAAACTTGCAGTCTTTCACAATTGAAAATGACATTAGCTGTGGGTTTTTCATAGATGCCCTGCATCTTGTTGAAGAAGTCCCTGCTACTCCTATTTTATTATTGTTTCTATCATGAAGTGTTGAATTTTGTCAAATGCTTTTTCTGTGTTAAGATGATCATATTTTTTTCTTTTTATTAATATGGTATATTGTATTGATTGATTTTCATATGTTAAAGTACCTTTGAATTCCTGGGCTAAATCCTATTTGGTCATGATATATAATCATTTTAATATGTTGCTGCATTCAGTTTGTTATTATTTTGTTGAGGATATTTTCATCTATATTCACAAGGGATTTTCGTCTGTAGTTTTCTTTTCTTGTGATGTCTTTGGCTCTGATATCAGACAAATGCTGGCCTCATTTTAATGACTGAGTAAGTGTTCCTTCCTCTTCTATTTTTGGGGGAAGAATTTGAAGAAAATTTGTGTTAATTCTTCTTTAATATTTGGTAGAATTCACCAGTGAAGCCATCTGGTCCTGGGCTTGCCTTGTTGGGAGTTTTTTGATTACTGATTTAATCTCTTTACTTGTTATAGGTCTATTCAGATGTTCTACTTTTCTTGAGTCAGTTTTGGTAGTTTGTGTATTTTTAGGAATGTGTCCATTTCATCTAGGTTTGTTGCCTTTTGGCTGTCTACTGTTTGTCTCAACTGTTATTTTTTACCCCAGGCGGCAGTGTTCATTTGGCTTTCAGTGTTTTCAAGGAATGTCCTACATGTAACTGCTTCTCTGTCCTGAAAAAGTCCAGAGGTAGGAAAAACAAAGGCAGTCTCCTTGTATCAGTCTTTTGGGAAATCCACAGACTGGTTGAAACAGACAAACACAACTCCTTGAGAATAAGGTCTGCTTCCTCTGGGACCAGGTACTCACACCTGGAACTTGGCTGCCATCTACAAGAATGCTGCCATGCTGTGGAAGGGGGCAGGGCAAGGATAAATTAAAACTTCATTAAGTTATCCTACCATGTTTCAGTGGCCTTTTTTTCCGGTTAAGCATTTGCTTGGTTTCCATAAATCATTCACCATCTTTCAGAGCTCTGATAATGTTGGTTCTGACAGTATGTGCCAGGTTTTTCAGTGTTTCTGGCAAGGGACAAGCCCCTGGAAGTCCCTACTCTGCCATTTTTGCTGACATGCTCCTGACTCATTTATGACACTAGTATAACTCTGATACCAAAACCTGACAAGGTCATTACAAAAAAAAGGATATTACACACCAATATCTCCCAATCAGTGTAATTCACCAAATTAACAGAATAAGGAAGAAAACACATGATCATCTCAATAGGTGCAGAAAGAAAAGGTTTGATGAAATTTAACACTCATTATGACAAAGGCTCTCAGCAAATGAGGAGGGAACTTTCTTAACCTGATAAAAGGCATTTACAAAAAGCCTACAGTTAAAATCATACTTAATAGTGAAAGACTGTCTGCCTTCCCTATGACAATGGGAACAAGACATGAAGTCCACTTTTACCATTTTATTCTACATTGTAATAGAAGTCCTAGAGAGTACAGTGAAATAAGAAGAAATAAAAGGCATAAAAAGAGAAAAAGGAAAGAGAGGAAAGGAAAGAGAATAACTGTCACGGACTGAATTGTGGTGTCCCCCTCAATCCCCTGCAATTCATATGCAGAAGTCCCAACCCCCAGTACAGCTCAGAATGGGACTGTATTTGGAGACAGGGCCTTTAAAGAGGTAATTAAGGTCAAATTAAGTCATATGGGTGGCCCCTAATCCAACATGACTCTTTGTCCTTATAAGAAAAGGGAGACACACCAAGAATGCACATTCACAGCAAAAAGAGCATGTGAGGACACACTGAGAAGGCAGCCATCTGTAAACCAAGGAGAGAGACCTCACGGGGAATGACTAGAAAGGAACGTGAGGAAGTTTTCATGAATAATGGAAATGTACTATTTCTTAATTATGTAGGTATATCCAATTGTCAAGGCTTATCAAACTGTACTATTAAGTCCTGTGCAATTTTATTGTATATAAATTAAACCTCAATTAGAATAAAAGAAAATGAAAAAAACCCCACAGTTTTCTTGGCTCTCAAGCTGTGCTGTTTTTAAGACCCCACTCTACTGACTTTCTTTGACATTACCAATCAATCACCATTAGGACTTTGAAGGGACCAGCACATACACTTCTTAAGCCACTAAATCATTGCAGGGACTGAGGTCAAAAGGTCTAATTGATTAGATCCTTGTTGTGGGAAAATGGGGCAAGGACACAAAAATAAAAATTAATATTTATACAGTCAACCCTTGAACAACGTGAGGGTTAATGCGAGTGTAACTTAGAGTTGGCCCTCCGTATAGGCGGTTCCTCCACATCGTGGATTCATTCAATCATGGACTGTTTAGAACTGCAGTATTTACTACTGAAAAAACTCCACATGTCAGTGGACTCGGCAGTTCAACCCTGAGTTGTTCAAGGGTCAACTGTAATATATTAATTCATTAAACAAATACATTATGAGCACCTACCACAGGTTAAGCAACATTCAAGGAAATGGGGAAACAACAGTGAACATAAGGAGTTCTTATATTCTCATGGGAGAAGACACAAAACATTCATAATAAGCAAGTAAATTATATAGTATTTTGAGATACTTCTATTGCAGAGGATAGGAAATGTAGAGCCTCCGGTTCAAGTTACTATTCGATATATATAGCAACTTCAACTCTGAATGTTAGTCTCTTGCGTTTGAATTTTTTTTTGAGTGGGCTCAAAAATCGTGGGCAGGACGATTTAATCTACATGTTTAGGTTTATTCATAGCTCTGTATGCTTGTCTTCTGTGTTCTAATGATAAAGGTATCAATTTTTTTTTTTTTTTTTGCGGTACGCGGGCCTCTCACTGTTGTGGTCTCTCCCGTTGCGGAGCACAGCCTGCTCTGGACGAGCAGGCTCAGCGGCCATGGCTCACAGGCCCAGCCGCTCCGCGGCATGTGGGATCTTCCCAGACCGGGGCAAGAACCCGTGTCCCTTGCATCGGCAGGCGGACTCTCAACCACTGCGCCACCAGGGAAGCCCTAAAGGTATCAATTTTTAACAAATCTTTTAGCTCAGACTACTGGGAACCAGAAGTAATATATTGTGGTATCCTTTATAATGATTAAACATATAATAATAATGATAATGCTAATAATAAAAGAAACATAGAACAACTAGGAGCGTCAGAGATTATTTCTCACTTCAGATTATTCCTTCATTTCCAGTAAAAGAAAAATGTGTTTGGGAGTCTCTCAGGGAGTCTCAACCAGTGACAGCTGCTGTATATTATATAACCTAAAAAAACCCGAAAGACAAAATGAAGGGCATGGTCAATACCATCAGGTAAATCCAAATTACTCTAGGTTCAGCCTCTCTCATACCCTCTCAGTGTTAAAGGGAGTCAGAGATTGATGACAGAGACATAAACAGGAGGTAGCTCTAAATGTAGTATTGGGTTAGTATTTTCCTAATTAATTCTGGTGTTCAGTGGCCTCACAACCTCTGCCAGCCCATCAGCATAACAGGAAAAAATATTCTCCCAGATTCGAGGGCTCTTATAAAAGACAGTCAGTGGGCTTCCCTGGTGGCGCAGTGGTGGAGAGTCCGCCTGCCAATGCAGGGGACATGGGTTCGTGCCCCGGTCTGGGAAGATCGCACATGCCGCGGAGCGGCTGGGCCCGTGAGCCATGGCCGCTGGGCCTGCGCGCCCGGAGCCTGTGCTCTGCAACGGGAGAGGCCACAAGAGTAAGAGGCCCGCGTACAGCAAAAAAAAAAAAAGAGAGTCAGTGATTGTTCTGGAAGGGGAAGTTCTAGGCAAGCTAGGAGAGAATAAAAATACTGCTGTGTAGGGAGGAAAAAAGAAGAATGAAGATTGGGTATTTTTAGATTTATGCCTTTGGCTTAAAAGTTCTTGACTCAAGTTTGGATTTTCCTAAGTAATGAATCCTTGTTCCACAGAGTTCAATAAAAGCAACTAAGACAGAACATTCCAAGCCTCTATGACTGGAAAACAATTTATATTTTAAGCATAATTCTGACAATACTGTACTGTACTGATATTTTTGCAATCACAAGGTTATTTCTTGAGACAAGAATCAGGTCTGTGTTTTTTTTTTTTTACATGTTTAGTATTAATAAAGTTGACAGAATAGTGAGGAGGATAGGAGAGGTAAAGGAGAAAGAGACTGATAATAAAGATTAATGGTCCTGCAGTAAATGTCCTATGTAGTACTTAATGATTAAAGGACAACAAAAGTAACAAAGGATATAAAACAGAAGAATAATATATTTAAAAACTTAGACATGCTAAAGAGAGGAAAGCAATTAAGGAGATGCTAAACCAAGCAGTGTAACTTAGGTAACTGGTGTCAGGTCATTGCCTCATGCTAAACAGGGGGTCCAATCCCACTACAGCACACCTTGGAAAGTTGGTCTCCCACAACAAATACCAATGCAATAACTTTGCCCTGTACTGTGATCTGTGTATACCACCAGCTCTGCAACGGGCAGAATGGCTCAAAGAGGCAGTTTTAGCTCCTCAATGATCAGGTATACCATAATTTTGCTAATGGCTCCATATTAGAATAAAAGAAGAGAAAAATACAAGACAGCATTTCTTATGAGTAGAAGAAAAAGTTAATAGTTGCTGTGAATATGTTGAAACAAAACTCTTTTAAAAATATGAAAAATTTTCCTTTTTTCTCACTATAATGCTACAACCCCCCCCCAAAAAAAGAGAAGGAAAACAAAAAAAACTAATGAAAAAAATAAAACCATGAGTGAAAACTGTTCTTGAAAACTGCAGAATTATAACAGCTTTCTCTTGGTTAAATTGATTGGTATAGTAACATTATAAAATGACTATTAGGATTCATTGTGCACAACAGAAAGTGCTGAAATGTCAGCAGACTACACAGCAAAAAGTAATGGGTTCTGAACCCCTGTTAGTCAAAAATGATTTTGTTTCAAATTAGAAATTGATTTTTTTTTTTGGACAAAAGCCTTTTCTAGACTTCCGGCTTCTGTAGCTGGGCCTCGGAGAGATTAACCTCCACCATGGCCAGGGCTGGCCTGATGATACCTTTCTCAAAGTGCCTTTTCAACTGCAGCTTTCTAATGTTGCTGTGGTCTCAACCAATAACACAAGTTATTTATCCCTTTGCTATCACACTGTATTTTTCTCATTTTGCTATTTTATTTTAGTGCTGACACACAGCACAAATTTATTGTCAAGTTAATAGAAGACTATGTTGAGCCTTGCAGTGTAACTACCACACCAATTCTGACTGGTTCTCCACTCTCCAAAGTGCAATGACTAAGAATAGAGGGAGCCAAAAGTAAGTTTCCCAACTCTGAAGGACTACTAATAGAGAAAGTAGAGAAGATTCCATCTCAGATACTAAGTCTCCTCAATTTCATTTTTGTTTCTGGTAGCAAAGTCTAAAAAGACAAAAGTTGTTCTAAGTTGTCCTAAAACAACAGAGGTCTGCAGAACTTTTGCCCTATGTCAAACAAAATGTACCTTTGCTTTTGTTTCAAATTGTGGATAGTCTCCCTTCTGAAGCTTGGACTAATTATCATCTCTCAGTTATCTGGGAGAGGACTAAGCGATTTCTAGATTAATCATAATTAAAACCAAAAAACATGACAAAGTTGGCAGCTGATGAGGAAAGGCAGAGAGTAGTATACCTGTAAGATCTCATAAAAAAATGCTCAATTCTCAAATAAATAAATGTGAGAGTGGTTAGAGAGATTATGAAAAGTTGGTTAACACTAGCAGTGGGCAGTTCTAGATAGCCCAGTAAAAGAGGTAAACAAGGAGGAAATCAGGGTTAATGGTTGTGAGCAGGAACAAAAGATGTCTGGGAAAGAGGCGTGAGCAGAAGGGGGGCTCTGAGACCTTTTGTGCCCTTTGTTTTCTGTACGTCATTTCTGACTGATGAAGCTCAGACTTGTTCCATTCTGTCCCAGAGTCCCTCCTTTAATGATTCCAGGAGAGATTTAAGCCAAAAGTCACTCTAGAAACAACTGGGAAATGCAATTAAACTTGACTGCCTCACTCAACCTTTCACATAGTTATTTATAATTGATTTCTTTTAAAATATCTACGACATATAAAATAGGAAGGATTATTGGCACTTCAAAGACTGCTAGGCAATATAGGCTTAAGACGTATGAGGTTCTGTTTTAGATGCAATGACCTCTCCTCCACCCTCCTTGTATTTCCAGTTAATCGAGGATTAACTGTAGTTATTAGAGTTTACTTTCCCAGCAAAGATTTATGTTCAATTTCTTGTCCTCTTTATTTGCTTTAAGCATTATTTTATGTCTATGACCACATTTACTGCTTAATAATTCTTGCTGTTTGCAAAAAGAGGGACACATTAGACAGTTTCTCATATGAGTGTTCTAAGAGAAATGTTGATGCAATTCACTGATCTAGGTGACATGCTACCTTTGGCCTTGCAGGCCCATGTCCATTTGTAACACATTTAACTCTTGTTCAGGGTTATAGGAAATCATCTGGAGCTCATGGCTAGCAGCCATCAGCAACCACCTGCCTCCAAGAGCTTCCCGTTTTGCTACTACAGATGCTGAGCTTACCTCTTTGGGGTTGATATGCATCTTTCTTTTGACCTGTCCACTGGGCATCAACTTCCATATGTGACTGAAACCCAACTGTCTTCTTCTCCCTTCTATTCTCTCCATTGTTAGTGGAGTCCTGGTACTTTTTGCTGGATGATGATGTTCCAAGCGTCCAGCCATCACATTTTGACTTCAATAAACTGAAAAGAATAAACATTTATGAGCTTTAGACAGCACAGTAGGGGGTATAGATCACACAAAGGCATATACATTCAGTATGAGTTGAAATGCAATTCATGGCAATAGAAACTTTCTTTTTCTTATCTTTTATTGATGTATAATTTAAATAATTTACTGAAGGTCTATTTTGTGTTCTGCCAAAACAATTTTGGAGAAGAAATGGTTTTTATCCTCAAAAAGTTTATATTTGGGGTTGGAGAAATGAGACTCAGACCCTAAAACTGCTAATAAAGCCATAGAGTATGACTAAGAACCAGAGTATCTGTAAAAATAAAAAGTATGCTAAAACAAGACTTGCATAACTAAAATGTTTCCGAGTACTAAAAACGAACATAAGGGATTAAAATATCACGTTTGCTTCAAAATGCATTTGTGTTTCTCATTTTCAATTGTTATAGTATTTATTATATACTCAGGGTATGTGAGGAATAGTACTATAGTGCTTGTGGGAGAATTGGTCTCTGTCTTCACATAATTTCATTATAAAGTCAACAAGGCAAATATGGAGTAAAAGAAATTTTAATGAAAATAAACACACGTGCATATGTTTTTCTCTCCAATGAACTATGTTCCCACCATTAGCACAATTCCTCTTATAACATTTTATTTTTTAGAGAGAAATGTTATGATGATGTGTATCCCTTACTATTTTACCAGCCCCTTCCTTCTAATTTAAGTTCATCATAGACTCATGATACTTTAGTTTTGTCTTCCCCATGACCATAAACAAGGTGAAAATTAAAATGAAGAAAAATAATTTATTCAAAAAGTAACATTCTGAAAACTAGCATATTTAAACTGCCCAGCAGCAGAGGCAATCTCTAGACAAGAATAAGTTGATGGAGTATTACTGGATCCATTATGAATCCTAGGTGACCCTTGACCAGGATTCAAATCACATAAACCCATCAAAGTCACTGGGCTTCTTTTGTGTGGATCATAATTTTTAGTAATGTTTGCTTATATCATAATTTATTAATAAAAACCAATAATTAAATGGTTTTATGTTCAGAGTGGTAAAAAGAAACAAACTATTAGCAGTATGGCTTTACAGGGGCATAAAGCAGTGTATTAAATTTATACACTTAACAATTTTTTTACCAGAACCCAAGGATCACCTTCCCTTGTGGACCTACCAGTGGACGCATATCTTAGCTAATGTAACTTCTACTCATGGGACAGGAAAATACGGAGAATAAAACTATATTACTGTTAATGAAAGATAAGTTTACCTCAACCCAGAAGTCCCAAACCCTGGCAAATCCAACAACTACATCTCTACTTGTTCTTACAGAAAAGTTAATGTGACCAAGACTACTGGGTTTCCCAAAATCATACATTCTCAGGTCAGCCAAGCTTCCAATACTAGCCAATGTTGATCACTCCCAATACTGAATAGTTCCTTCCATTTTACACAGAAGCTTGTCTGTACCTTTATTACAAATCCCATCCTGGGAACCTGGGTTCTAATTTCCCTGAAATAAAGATGACTATATAAAAAAATTTCTTCTTTCATTTGCATTTATTTCCAACTTTACCCATTTACTATTCTTCTATTAACATCTCAGAAGAAAATCACACCTTTTACTCATACTCTTGATACCATTTTGGCCCCTTCCCTCTGTGACTATGGCCTGCCAATCATCTCCTTTTCTTATAACTTAAAAACTCCTCCTCTCAAATGAATTCTCTCCTAGGATTACAAATAGACCAGACTTTCCATTAAAAATCAAAACCTAAATCTAAATCCCAAAACTATCCTTAAGTGGAAAAGTATAATAATACTCAGTGTCAGTGAGAGTGTGGGGACAGGAGGATTTTAGTATAGTACTAGGGAAACTGCAAATTGGGATAACCCTTCTGTGAGTGATTTGTCACTACAAAATAAAAGTGCACCTAACCTCCTACAATTTCACTTTTAAGAAATTACCCTATAGAACTGCATAAACAACAGTGGAATTAGAAAATTTTCTCACACTACATACAAAAATAAATTCAAAATGGATTAAAGACCTAAATGTAAGACTGGAAGCCATAAAACTCCTACAAGAAAACATAGGCAGAACACTCTGACATAAATCATAGCAATATTTGTTTTGGATCTGTTTCTTAAGGTAAAGGAAATAAAAGCAAGAATAAATGAATGGGACCTAATTAAACTTAAAAGCTTTTGCACAGCAAAGGAAACCACTGAAAAAAATGAAAAGACAACCCACTGAATGGGAGAAAATATTTGCAAATGACATGATTGATAAGGGGTTAACAGTCAAAATATATAAACAGCTCATACAACTTAACATCAAAAAACCCAAACAACCCAATTTTAAGAAATGGGCAGAAGATCTGAATAGACATTTTTCCAAAGAAGATATACAGATGGCCAACAGGCACATGAAAAGACATCGCTAATCATCAAAGGAATGCAAGTCAAAACTATGATGAGATGTCACCTCATACCTGTCAGAATGGCTATCACCAAAAAGACAACAAACAACAAATGTTGGCAAGGATGTGAAGAAAAGGGAACCCTTGTATACTGTTGGTGGGAATGTAAATTGGTGCAGCCTCTATGAAAAACAATATATAGACTCCTCAAAAAGCTAAAAATAGAACCAACATATGATCTAGCAATTTCACTCTTGGGTATACATCTGAAGAAAATGAAAACACTAATTTGAAAAGATGCATGCACCCCGTTGGTCATAGCAGCATTATTTACAGTAGCCAAGCTATAGAAGCAACCTAAGTGTCCATCAACAGATGAATGGATAAAGAAGATGTGGTATATATATACAATGGAACACTACTCAGTCATAAAAAAAGAATGAAATTTTGCCATTTACAACAACATGGATGAACCTGGAGGGTATTAAGCTTAGTGAAATAAGTCAGACAGGGAAAGACAAATACTATATGCTATCACTTATATGTGGAACCTAAAAAATAAAACAAATGAATGACTATAACAAAATAGAAACAGATTCACAGATAGAGAGAACAACTAGTGGTTACCAGTGGGGAGAGGGGAGAGGAGAGAGGCAGGATAGGGGTACGGAATTAAGAGGTACAAATTATTATGTATAAAATAAGTAAGTTACAAGTATATATTGTACAGCACAGGGAATATAGTCTGTTTTATAATAACTATAAATGGAAGATAATCTATAAAAATTCTGAATCACTGTCTCATACACCTGAAACTAATACAATATTGTAAATAAACTATACCTTAATTTAAAAAAATAAACAGGGACTTCCCTGGTGGTGTAGTGGTTAAGAATCCACCTGCCAATGCAGGGGACATGGGTTTGAACCCTGGTCAGGGAAGACCCCACATGCCGTGGAGCAACTAAGCCCATGCGCCACAACTATTGAGCCTGCACTCTAGAGCCCATGAGCCACAACTACTGAGCCCGCGTGCCACAACTACTGAAGCCCAGGTGCCTAGAGCCTGTGCTTCACAACAAGAGAAGCCACCGCAATGAAAAGCCCGCACACCCCAACGAAGAGGAGCCCCCACTTGCCGCAACTAGAGAAAGCCGGTGCGGAGCAACGAAGACCCAATGCAGCCAAAATAAATAAATAAATACATTAAAAATAAATAAATAAATAAAATCCTACTATCATCATTTATAAAATAAATAAATAAAATAAATGAAAACAGAAAAAAAGAATGAGGTAGTTCTCTATACTACTGTGAATAAACTTCATGACATACTATTAAGTTAAAAAAGGGCAATTTGCAATAATAGAATATATAATATGATCTCATTTTTGTAAAAACAAAAATATACAAAAATATTTTTTAAGTTCTGGATGGATAAATAACAAATCAGAAAAGTAGAACAGAGTTACTGAGAGAAAGATTTTTATAATTTAATTTATATACTTCTGAATATTTAAATTTATTCCAATAGGCATGTACTTTCATAATTATAAAACAAAAAATTTCACCATCTCCTTTATGTTACCATCTTCTCTCCTTCCCTTCTTTGCCGAACTACTAGAAAACAATAATTTTAACAGATATGCCTACTAAAACTATTTTTTAAAGAACAAATCTAATGGCGTTTTCTCTTTCAACCATCTTGCTTGTTATAAGACTACTTCACAGCAACAGACTCCTTCCTTAAAACTTATTTCCCTTGGAGTTCATGACATATATCTTGATTGGTTTTCTAGTTTTAGGAGGCTGCTGCTCATATTCTTTTATTGGGAGCTCTTGTACTTCCCTCCCCCTAAATGCAGACATTCCTGATGATTCTGCCCTTGTCCTTCTTTTCCTCCCTTAGCACTTTCTTAGTGATCCCTGTCACACCACTGTATCTTCAATTATGATTTCTAAATAGGTTCATCTAGCCCACAATGTTCTCCAAAACTGCTGACCTCTTCAAGTATCTGTTGAAAAGCTGTGAAGAGATGCCTTGTCCTACCTCCCAAAACCAACTCACGCTAAAGCAATGAATAATCTTTACCTTGAAACCTGTTTCCTTTATCTGTTTCTATTCTCATTTAAGGTATCACCATCCTCCCTGTTACTCAGATGAAAAACTTCAGCTGTCTCAAATTCTGCTTTCCTTATTCCTGTTCAATAAATTGCCAAATCAATCATTCATTTATATATTCGTTAGATATTTATTGAGGACATACTCATATGTATGAAGGGGCTGGGGCAGGCAAATAAGGAAAAGAAATATTTACTGAGGACTTGTTATGTGCTAGGTGCTAGGTATACAAACCAGCAAGACCTGGTTCCTGCTCTCCAAGTGATTTTAATGGCGGAGACAGACATGGAAACAGATTTTTAAAAATATGATATAATACAAGTTATGATTCAGGAATATGTGTGGTGTTTAAGGGAGCACAAATGCAGGGCATCTAACTCTATTTGAATAACTGAAGGAAAATTCCTGAAGCTTTCAAACTAAGTCTTGGTGGATAAGCAGGGGATAAGGAAGGATAGTAGGATGGAAGGCAGAAGAGAACAGTATTAGCAAATATACTAACTAGTAAAACTTCAGCATATATTTTGGACAAGTTAAATCGTTTGGTATACTGTTAACTGTTATAGCATTGAGTTTGGGGTATTGGGTGGGGAGAAGTGTAAGGTGAAGCAAGACAGACGGGCTGGGTCAGAACATGAAAGGTTTGGTTTTCCATGTCAAGGGGCTTGAACTTTATTTTGTCGGCAAAGCAAAGTCATTGAAGGGCTCTAAGGAGAAAAATGACATGATACAACTTGAATTTATGAAAAATTGCCCTGGCACAATTTAGAGAATGGATTGGATGAGTGGGAAGGCTGCTGAAATAGCTGTGATGAGAGATGATGAGGGTCTAAATAGAGAAGCAGTGGTAGGAATGGAAGGAGACAACTTTTTAAATACACTTAGGATTTAAAATTGGCAGAATTTGATACGTGTTTGAATGTGAAAAGTGAGGGAGAGGAATGAGTTGAGAATGAGTGGCAGAATTTGGGTGGATAAGCAATATAGAGAAGGTGGCGGGGGTGGGGCTTAAATGTAGCTTGAGGTGCCTATGAAACATCTGGAAAGATATTTCAAGAGAGCAATTGGATCAATAACCCTGCAGCTTTTTGCCTGTTGGCTGACTGACTTGAGAAAGCATGTGCTTTACTTTCAATTTCATTGGTGAAGGAGGAGGTAAATTCATTCCTGTAGGTGAAAGAAATGGGTATTGAGAAAAGTGATGATTTAGAGAAGGTATTTAGGGAATTCAAGGTAAAAATGATCAAGAACAAAAACAAGACTGTCCTGCAACGTTTAGGGCTATAACAGAATTAGAAATCATAAATTTGTATCTGGGCTCAGGTGCACAGATGTAAAAGCAGAGAAAGCAGCCTGAGAGCTTGATCCAGGGTTAGGATTTTTTGTGTAGGGTGCAGCAGACTAGAGGTCAAGGGAAATTTGTATGCTAATAAGGGAATAGTTTAGGTCGACCATTTGGTCCAGAATGTACACGGGGAAGAAAGTGGGGCCTGAAAGACTGGCAAAAAAAGGGGAGAAATGAAGGATTTAGATGTCTCTTTAAGGTGAAACAAAGAAAAAACAAAACAAGAAAAACAAACAAAACACTTGGTACAGTCTATATGAGAAATGAAAACATGAACAGACCCAAGTGAAAGAGGTGAACTATAAAGGGGGTACCAGTCAGCAATTTCTGTGATGGAACCACAGCAGGGGAAAGCAAGCTCCAGACGTGGCCAGGGACAATATGGCTAAAGAAAACGAGTGAACCACGGAAGACAAATCTCTTTAGATATGGCAACGGAGAGATCAACCACGTGAATACTGGAATCTCACAGAATGGGGTTAGGAGACGTGGGGGAGGAAGTGACTGAGTGGATGTCAAATTCCTAGTGAGATCACAATGGAAAACAAAGAAAAGGAAGGATGGACTGTAAGACCAGATATCCTGAGATTCACATAAACAAGGAGGTTCGCTAGAGAGTAAACTAGTTAAAAGTTTGAGATGTTGGAATGAGGAGAACAGGAAATGCTGGCACTACTGTCTCTGTTGTTTGCCAAATGTGACAGAAAGAATGGCCTGGATAGTAGCATTCTCAGAAAAGATGCCAAATTTAGGCAGTGATTCACAACCTGTTATACATTAAAATTATGTGGGAAAAATTTTAAAAGAGCGATGGGCTGTCCTACCCATTCTTAGAAATGGAATGAATCCATCTGGAGTGAGCCGCATTATGTGCCTCCCTCTCTCACCCTCTCTTGTCCTTTTTTTTTAAAGCTCCACAGGTAATCCCAATGTCCAGTCAGTGCTGAAAGTCACTAACTTATGGCCAAGAATGAAAATATTTATTTTGTGTGAAAAGGTTGAGGATGAAAAGAGTTTATTTTCTATGAAATAGGTGTTTGGTAAGGCACCTTTAAGAAATCCTGGGGGCAGTAGGAAGGAAAGGGGTGTTAGGGAAGGAAAGGTAGACTTTTAAGAGAATGAAAGTACAAGAGAGAAAAATCAATACAAATTACTCAAATTTTGGCATGAGTCACTTAAAAAAAATGAAGGGGAACACGTCCTCGATTTAGAAGACTATAAAATCTAGGATGGGGAAACATGTATTAAATCTTTCCTTCCTTTTTCCAGTGGCCAAATTTGGGTGCTAGTCATGCCATGTCTAAACAATTGCTATATCATCCAGTTTCTGGCTCAGTCATGGAATCAGCCATTTCTTCAAGGAGATCTAGTATCTTTTAGTTAAAAAAAAAAAAAAAAAAAAAAAAAAGAACTAACGGAATTGGATTATCACTGTTCCTAAGTTCTCATACAGCAAGAGACTATATGCATGTATGTACGTATATACACATATGTTTATTTATATATCTAGGTAAATATATTGAGAATCATGAGTTTACACTAATATCTTCAATTCCAAACCAACAGGGTTCATTTTAGTTTTCTACTTTTCCATATATGTAACTCCATTCTGTAACAGTGAAAAAACATGGCTACCATTTTCCTTAATACAATTACTTACTTAGTCATTTTGTATGAAAACCTTATTCCATCACCACTGCCATGATCCCTTCCCCTCCCTCCCCTGTCAGTCACCACCACATTACTCCGGGTGTTTCTGCCAACACACCTCTGTATAGGCACTCTCCCCACTAAGCTCTGAGTGGGCTACCTCTGCTGTGAGAAAGCCCTCCTCATATCTCAGGCTCTCAAGACCCCATGCATGGCTGACCTCCACATGGATACCATCCTCATTCTGTTCAAGCTCCAACACCCTACACCAATACAATCACCAGGATGAAAGCACTCCCCACCCTGCACAAGCTCTGACATTCATTGCCAAGCTGCCCTCCTCTGTGGATCAAGCTCCAACCCCATGATCAAATAAATTTGGGGTATGATGTGAGGCTGGGTTCAAGGTTAATTTTTTTCATATCTATATCCAGTATATCCAGTATTATTTATTTAAAAGACTTTCCTTTTTCCACAGAATGCTTCATACCTTTGTCAAAAAGCAGTCAAACATATGAGTGTGTGGGTCTATTTCTGGACTCTATTCTGTTCCATTGATCAATAGCTAATATATAGCTATCATATAAAAATAAATTTGATTTTTATACATTGAACTTGAACTCTGTGATTGTGTTAAATTCACTTAATAATTCTAGCAGTTTTGGGGTAGGTTCCTTAGGATTTTTCTATGTAGACAGTCATATTATTTAACAATAAAGACAGTTTTACTTATTTATTTCTAATATTTTTCATGCCCAATCACATCAGCTAGGACTTCTAGTACAATGCTGAATAGAAGTGGTAAGAGTGAACATCCTTACATTGTTCCTAAGAGTGTTCATCATTAAAGAGATGTATCCTTATCTATATGCTCTATCTGATTTCTAGTTTGATATGAAGTCATTTTAAAAAAATGAGCTTTGGAAGAGTTTTCTGCATCTGTTTGAAATGGTGTTTTTCTTCCTTACTATGTTAATATGGCAAATCACATTGATTGATCTTCAAATGTTAAGCCAACTCTGCATTCCTGGGATAAACTCTATTTAGTCAAGCTGGATTATATATATTTTTATATATTCCAGGACTTAATTTGCTAATATTTTGTTAAGGATTGTTTTGCATTTATGTTCATGAGGAAGATTAGTCTGTCATTTCTTTACTTCTCACGCTTCTACCTGGTTTAGGTATCATAAAAGGAGTTGGGAAAAGTTCTTTCTTCCTCTAGTCCAGTGGTTCTCAAGTGGGGTAGAAGAAGAGGATTTTGCTACACAGGGGACAGTTAGCAATGTCTGGAGGGTTTTTGATTGTTACAGTTGTGGAGGGTGCTAATGGGTAAAAGACAGGGATGTTGCTAAACATCCTGCAATGTACAGGACAGACCACCACCACCCCACAACCTCACCCCAAACTATTATCTGGTCCAAAATGTCAAGAGTACCAAGGCTGAAAAACCCTGCTCTAGTCTTTGAAAGAATTTGTGTAAGATTGATATTTCTTCTTTAGATGTTTGGTAGAATTCATAAGTGAAGTCTTATGGGATTGTGATTGTAGTTTTATTTATGGGACATTTCTTAATTAGAAATTAAATTTGTTTAACAGAGGGCTATTCAGATTTTCTACTTTTTTGGTATCAATTTTGGTATATCATCAATTTCAAGGAATTTATATCATTTAAGTTATCAAATGTGCTTACAAAAATTATTCATAATATTCTTTAATTACTTTAAAAATATTGTTAGAATCTATGGTGATATCTTCTTTTTCATTCCTGATACTGATAATTTGTTTTCCTCTCAGTAATAGGTTGATCATCTTGAAAAGGCTTATTGATTTTATTTACATTTTCAAAAAGTCAACTTTTAGCTTTACGGATTTTCTCTATTGCTTGTTTTCTTTTTCACTGCAAGACTTAACAAACATTGGCTGCTACAATGATGAAAGCAGAATATAAATACAGAAATAATACAAATTGGTCAATGCTGAGAGAAACTGGAGTTCTGGCCCAGAATGGAAGATACTGTTAATGTCTACTGAGACACTAGAAAGTCCATATCATGGATAAAGGCTTAATGTAAAGCTCTAACAAAGCCTAAAATCAAGCTATAACAAAATGCACAGGGACAAAAAAGTTTGGAGATTGATTCTTACCAATTTAGAGGGGCTTGGGAAACACCTCAGGCTTTCCAGACATCTGTCCTTACAAAGTATATAACCAAACCTATCCAAGTTCAAGGTGAATAGGAGGTGATTGAATTGCTGAGAAGAACAAAAATCAACATTCTTTAGAGAATGATAATAAAATCCACATCTATAAATGTATCATCCATAATACCCAGAGTACAATATAAATTGTCAGACACAAAAAGAAAAAATATGTGATCCATAGTAAAGAAAAATATCAGTCAATTAAAATCAACCAAAAGATGCCCCAAATGTTGGACCTAGCAGAAAAAGACTTTATTTAAACCAGCTATTATAAATATATCGATGGACATAAAGGAGAACATGGTTTTAATGCATGAAAAGATAGGCAGTCTCAGCAGAAAGAGATAGAAACTCTCTGGCTGGAAATTACAGTGACTGAAATAAAAATTGGAAAATGGAGATGAGAGGTTAAAGAATAAGAGAATTTTATGGAAGAATCAACAAAAATGACCCAATCTGAAGAACATAGGGAAAAAAAGATTGAAGAAAAATGATGAGTCTCAGAGATTTTAGAGACAATATTAAGCTGCCTAACAAACATAACTGAAGTTGCAGAAGGAGAAGAGACTGAGAATGGGGTAGAAAAAATATTTGAAAAAATATATGTTAAAGAAATAATGGCAGAATATTTCCAAATTTGATGAAAAACTTTGACCCACAGATCACAAACTGTTGAAAACGAAAGATAAAGACAACCTTGCAAACAACCAGATGAAATGTCAATTACATAAAAAATAATGATTTTAACAGTTAACTTCTCATAAGAACAATGAAAGCTAGAAGATAGAACAATATCCTTAAAGTGCTAAAAGGAAAAAACAAAACAAAACAAACCCAAAGTGTCATCCTAGAATACTGCATCGCATGAAAATATCCTTCAAAAAAAGGAAGGAGAAAGAACATTTTCAGATTAAAAAAAACAGGGAAAATTTGTTGTTAGCAGACCTGTACTACAAGAAATACTATGTTTTTTGGGTTGAAAGAAAACGATATTAGATGGAAACCTGGATCTAAGAAATGAAGAGCATCAGAAATAGTACATATGTGAATAAATATAAAACTCTGTAAGTTCTTATTCTTCTCTTAATGTCATTAAAAGATATATGAACATTTAAAGCATGGGATTTATAATGCACTTAGCTGCAATGTATATGACAATAATATCAGAAAGAATGGAGAATATACCTATACAGTATAAAAGTTCTTACAGTCTACATAAAATGACACAATGTTAGTATTATATAGACTTTAATAAGTTAGGAAAGCATATTATAATCCCTACAGAAATAACTAAAGGAAATGCAAAAAGGTATAGCTAATAAAATATTAGAGGAATTTTTTAAAAATTGAAAAAAAAATATTATTCTCCCTTTCCCCTCACAATAAAAGTAGAAAAGGAGAAACAGGAACAAAGAATAGATATGATTAGCAGGAAGGAAAAAAGAAAAGCAAAATGTTAGACCTAAATCCAACAGTATCAATAATAAATTAAATCAGACTATACTACAAAGCTACAGTAATCAATACAGTATGGTACTGGCACAAAAACAGAAACATAGATCAATGGAACAGGATAGAAAGCCCAGAGATAAACCCACGCACCTATGGTCAACTAATCTATGACAAAGGAGGCAAGGATATACAATGGAGAAAAGACAGTCTCTTCAATAAGTGGTGCTGGGAAAACTGGACAGCTACATGTAAAAGAATGAAATTAGAACACTCCCTAACACCATACACAAAAATAAACTCAAAAGAGATTCGAGACCTAAATGTAAGACCAGACACTATAAAACTCTTAGAGAAAAACATA
>NC_041232.1:49774318-49787997 GCF_002837175.3 Physeter macrocephalus | reverse complement strand
CCAAGAGGCACATGAAAAGCTGCTCAACATCACTAATTATTAGAGAAATGCAAATCAAAACTACAATGAGGTATCACCTCACACCAGTTAGAATGGACATCATCAGAAAATCTACAAACAGCAAATGCTGGAGAGGGTGTGGAGAAAAGGGAACCCTCTTGCACTGTTGGTGGGAATGTAAATTGATACAGCCACTATGGAGAACAGTATGGAGGTTCCTTAAAAAACTAAAAATAGAATTACCATATGACCCAGCAATCCCACTACTGGGCATATACCCAGAGAAAACCATAATTCAAAAAGACACACGTACCCCAATGTTCACTGCCGCACTATTTACAATAGCCACGTCATGGAAGCAACCTAAATGCCCATCGACAGATGAATGGATAAAGAAGATGTGGTATATATATACAATGGAATATTACTCAGGCATAAAAAGGAACGAAACTGGGTCATTTGTAGAGATGTGGATGAATCTAGAGACTGTCATACAGAGTGAAATAAGTCAGAAAGAGAAAAACAAATATTTTATATTAACGCATATATGTGGAACCTAGGAAAATGGTACAGATGAACTGGTTTGCAGGGCAGAAATTGAGACACAGATGTAGAGAACAAACATATGGACACCAAGGGGGGGAAGCAGTAGGTGTGGTGGTGGTGGGATGAATTGGGAGATTGGGATTGACATATGTACACTAATATGTATAAAATGGATAACTAATAAGAACCTGCTGCATAAAAAAAAAATAAATAAAAATTAAAAATACTGATTAAAATAATGGATACTTTGCAAAAGAAGATCTAGGAATGGCCAATAACAACATTAAAATATGTTCTTCATCATTAATCATCAGAGAACTGCATATTAAAGCCACAATAAGGTACCAATTCACATCTACTAAAATGGTTAAAATGAAAAAGTCTGACTATACCTAGCCTTGGCAATGACACGATGCAAATAGAATTCTGATACTTTGGTGGTAAGATTGTAAAGTTATACAACTCTGTAAAATAGTTTGGCGATTTCATATATAGTTAAGAATAAAGTTAGAATATGATACAGTGATTCTACCCCTGTCTGGTTACTTAAGAGAAAGAAAACATGTCTACAAAAGATTCATATACAAATGTATATAGCAGGTCAGTTTTTTTGTTTTCTGCCCAAATCTGGAAACAATGTAAATGTCCATCAACAAATGAATTGATAAACTTGTTGTGGTGTACTTATACAGTGGACTGCTACTCAGGAATAAAAAAGTAATGGACTAATGAAACATGCAGCAACATGCATGAATTTCCAAAACATATGGTGAGTAAAAGATGCCAGTTACATGCATACTGTATGATTTCATTTATATGAAGATTTAGAATAGGCAAAGGTATATTAAGTGATAGAAATCAGATCATTAGTTGCCTGGGCCAGGGGTTTGTGAGGGGATTTACTGGAAAATGGAGCAAAGTACTCTCTGGTACGATGGATACTTTTTATATTAATTGGAGTGTTAGTTACACAGGTAAAAACACATCAAACTTCTTGTACATTTTATTAAATGTGTATTTCAATAAAGTGGACCAAAAAATAAAGTTAAAACAGCAAAAAAAATTTACCGAAGAAACTTTTCGACATGCTGAGATAAAATCAAAATTAATAGCTATATTTTATTTCCAAACTTACACAGAATCACGTACTAAGCTGAGGAACCATTCACTGTCCACATACTTTGTACCATTCATTCTCTATGTGAGGCACCATAAAGTCAAAACCTAATTGTCAGATGATCAGTGTTTCTCATCACTTCATACAGTCCAGATAAAATGTGTATAAAATTCATTGAGGGGCTCTAATATAAAACATCATTTACTGATATGATGAAATTATTAGAAACAATTTTCTGCTATTCTTATCTAGTATCTGTTGGAGCTGTTAAAGTGATAGTAAAATGGTGAAAATCAAGATAGCAGAAGAGGTTAAACTCATGGCATTTAGGACTGCCACACTGTATAAGTCACTCTTAAGGTACTAAGATTTTATTGAATTATATCTCCATATTTTAACATTATAAAATACTATATGGGAAACTTTGGTAGCCCTGATTTAGGATGGGGAAATAAAAAAACATTTTCAGTTCTTCAAGTTCAATAAAATTCTAATAATCCAAAACTCCTTGAACTTTTCTATTTTGCCCAAATCTAATATCGCGATAGTCTGTCTGAACTTGAATAGTAAATTGTAGATGTCATTCAGGACCAATTGAATAACACTTGTATTTGCATTCCTTAAAAAGTAGAAAAACATTAACCTTTTGTTTTATTGAATTAAAATGCCACGGAAATGCTGATGTAGTCTTGAGAGACTGGAATACTTTTACAAAGAAGAATAGCTGTCATTTATTAAACACAAAGAACAATTACTTGATAGGATGCCTTCTGACAAAAAGCAGATTGGTATTCTCATCATAGAAAAGGCATTATAAAAAAAAAATCTAGCCCAGACCTCTGAGATTTGAATAATTTAAAGCTGCATTTGGTGCAATTTGAATTTTTCTTTAGGGAGGCAAAGTTAAATACCTTTAATTTGTTCTAATTATTTCAAATTTGCAAGTTAATTATGGCTGATCATTAAATAACAAAAAGGACTATCGTCTCCATAGAGTTTTACCTCCTACCCTCTGAATTACTTAAGCTAGATTTTAGAATGCATGAATTAACTTTCTAAATAATCACACGGTTTGACTAAGTGGCTCAGTAAAATGAGCTCTGATCCTCAGAATAAGCATTAATGGACATTAGAAATGCTATTGGGACTCATGTTACTTACATTATAAGTATTTTTAGTGGGGCCTTATTTACTAATCTTTATGTACTGTTCAAGATAGGACACCAGACAGATACATTATTCTGCTTTACTGGAGGAAAAGTCCAATCTTTGAGACAATAAAAACAAATGTCCATTTAATACCAACTAAATTCATTTTAAAATTATGCAGGCATGTGATGACGGATTTTAACTTGTTTTAGCTGTTCATCTCAATGAATCAATCCAGCAAAAATGGTCTGCTTGGTCTGTAAATGGACTATTATGGATCTACTGATGTGCTAAGTAGCAAAAGGAGGTCCAATAAGCTAGTATTTAATTCCACCTGCTACTTCCAAAGAAAGAATTCATGATTTATTGTGTTGTGAGTTTCTAGTTATCATTTCTCTGCATACTTGGCTACCAACGAATGTGAAGCCAGATGGCACATAACCCTAATGCTTAGAACTCTTAAAAGTTATTTTTCTAAATGTCCCAACTAAATCTTTACACTCCCCAGAGATGGAGCTGTCAATGAACAAAATATTCTGAGATCAAAGAGTTTAAAGAATAAATCTTCAAAAATGAGATATTCCATATACTGTCAGATCTTTATATTTTCCCACTCCAAAATTATTAATACAAATTTGATTTCCATATATCCAATAAATATTATCTGAGAGCCCACTGTGTGTCAGTTCTGTGTTTGGGTATGGGAGTACACAAGGGAATAAGTGACTACACCTTTGAATATTTACAGGTAAACAAGAAGAGATAGCTAGCTCGACAATGAACATACAATGGCAGGTGTGATGATGGCAGTATAAGCAAAGTGCTACATGGAGCTGAAAAATGTAACAGGAAGCCTTCAAGAAGGGAATGAGGGGCCATGAAGGGGATGAGGTATGAAAAGTCAGTTAAAAGAAAAGATAACTTATCAGCGTATAATATAGAAAAGGCACTGGCCTGGTCCCTGGTTCCAAAAGTTGTAGCCATCCTAGTAAAGAATTTACTTATGAAAGGATGCCAAATCTCTCAGGTATACTGGGTAGAATAATGGTGTCCAGAAGACAATAGGTGAGCAGAAAACACCTAACTTAGATGTGCATGGCACAGGAAAGAGAGAGTCTGACCCTAGTTAGCCCCGTGTAATAGTTTAGTATATTAGTTTTAGTCAGACAGAACTGGGTACTCTAGAGCTACTTATAAGTTCTTATAGATGTGATTTCTTAAGCAAGCTACTTAAAGTTACTGAGCCTCATTTCCTCATTTATAAAATGAGATAAATAACAGTTTGTAGGATTGTTGGGAGGATTAAATGAATTAACATATGTAAGATACACAAAAGAGTGCCCCAGCACATAAACACTACTTAAATGTTAGCTTCTATTCTTATCATTATTTTTATTACTATTAAATGAAGCAACATGTAAAAGACTTAGAGCAACATCTAGTACTTTGTAGTTACTTAATAAGTTATTAGAGACTAGCTAAATAAATGGATGGTATAATTGCTCAGAATTATGGAGAAAGAGTAGGTCACTGGGGCAGTGGGAGAGATAACTATTAGATTTGAAAACCTTGAATTTGAGGGACCCTAAGTCATTTGGGCTAGATAATATTAATATTATCATGCAGTTATAAGGACAGGTTTGGACCTCCAGAGGGAAAAGCTGAGACCAGAGATAAAGATTTTAGAGTTATCAGCATAGAGATATGATCTAAAGTCATGGGAATGAATTAAATTTCCCACAGAGAGACATCTATTGAGAAGAGGGAAGAGAATGGAATTGTCACTACTTAAACAGTAGGTAGAGGCAAAGGAAACCGTAAAATACTCTGGGGGGAGGGGAAGCAAATGCCAACAGGGAGAGATACTCTCCAACAGGGAAATAAGCAAAGAAAGAAAGAATAGTATCAAGAAAACAAGTGAATGAAAGGTATATCAGAAAGGTTAGCTATGTTGCTAGCTATTGAGAAGTCAAGTAAGATGAGGATCGAAAAGTAGTAGATTTGGGAATTAGGAGGATACTTGTGACCATGGGAGCAGGGTTTTCATTGAGTGATACACTAGAAGAGGAATAAATGGAAGATGAGGAAGTGGAAGCAGAGACAATGTAGATTATGCTATCAAGAAGTTTAGAAAAAAGAAAAGAAAGATAGAGCAGTGGTTCAAAGGCAAGGCAAAGGTGAGGGTTTTTTGTTGTTTTTTAAAGAAGGATCTTTGAGCATATTGAAGAAGAACCCGAAGACGTGTGAGAAGTATTGATACAGTGAAATCGTTGCGAAAATAGGAAGGGGATGTGAACGAGGCACTGATGCAGGAGATATGCGGATTTGAGATACACTATGGGACCACTAAGCAGTAATGCTGATGGGCACTTTAAACTATGAACTCTGGAGAGATGTCAGTGTTGCACACAAAGATGGGACCCTCACCATATAATTAGAAACGAGGGCAGACCTCATTTTTAGTGAAGGCACACTTTGTACTTGAAGATGTCACTAGACTGTAATTTGCTCCCTCACCAAAGGGAATGTAGCTGTATTTTCATTAATTATAATATCTTTATTTTAATTCTTCTCAGAAGCAGCAGCAACTGAGGGAGAATCAGGAAAAAGAGAATGGTGATGAAGCTGTGATAAATAAAACACTACTGTATCCATCACCAAACCACTAATTTAGAGTTCTGTTGCTCTGATCCTAGAAATGCCTTCAGAATTTCTCTATGGCCTTCAATAAGGAAAATAGCTCCTTAAGCTAATTAATGCAAATTTTAATTTAGAATGTGCACTTTTAAACTTTTTTAAAGTATGTTTTTCATACTTCTAGTCTTCTTTTGAAGACTGACAGTTGGGAAGATGAAAATGTCAGTTCAATATAAACTAAGAAACACAGGTATAAACAAAGATTGCCTACTACACAATCAATTTCCTAAGGGCAGATTCTGTGCTCTCCTCTTCTTTGTAACCCCAGCAATGCCTTCTATGGGGGTGCACACGGAGAAGAGGCCCCACATACATCTACTGAAGAAATGGTTATAATTTGGAAGGCATTTGTGGAATGAAAACAACAGAACTCTGAGTTAGTTAACTATTACCTCTTCCTTGCATTGTGGACCATTCATAGGCATTCCTAGACCTATAATCCATATTTTAATTTCATCAAAACTTCAAAAATCTGGTATAAGATGAGATTTGCAAAAATGTAAAGCAATGATACTATTTTCACTAAATTTTTTTGTTTTGAAAAATATGGTTTTCAGGGCTTCCCTGGTGGCTCAGTGGTTGAGAGTCTACCTGCCGATGCAGGGGACACGGGTTCGTGCCCCGGTCTGGGAAGATCCTACATGCCGCGGAGCGGCTGGGCCCGTGAGCCATGGCCGCTGCGCCTGTGCGTCCGGAGCCTGTGCTCCGCAACGGGAGAGGCCACAACAGTGAGAGGCCCGCGTAACGCAAAAAAAAAAAAAAAAAAAAAAAAAAGAAAAATATGGTTTTCATAAAAGTATATATTTATATCAATATGCAGTGGGTTTACTATTATTATTTTTAAATGAATAAATATTCAATTTTTCTGTTTTTATTTCTAATACAGTAATAGATATAATCCACATTAAATAATATACATAAAAGCTCCTGGGGGAACTCCATAAAGTTTAAGAGTGTAAAGGGGTCCTGAGATCAGAATATTTGAGAACTGCTACTCTATGTAGCATGATAAATGATGAGTCCATGGAAATAATTACCAACATGTTCTTTCAGAAGTTGAATTTGGCATCAATATGGAAGATTCTAGAGAATCAATGGCAGGAATAAATTTTCCTGCAAAAAGTTTTAATTTAAAAAGTTAGTGTATAGTAAAATTGACTTTGGGGATAAGGTATATTGTTATGTGAATCTTAACACATGCATAGATTCTTTAAAGCATCACCACAATGAAGATACAAAATCGTTCCATCACCCTAAAAAACCTCCTCTACTAGTCCTATGTTGTCACATACTCTTCCTATCCCTAACCTAACTCTGGCAACCACTGATATGTTCTCTATCACTACGGCTTTGTCTTTTCCAGAATACCACGTAAATAAAATCAAACAGGATTTGGTTCTGTTTTGTTTTTAAGATTGGCTTCTTTCATTCAGCATATCTTTGCGATTCATCTAAGTTTTTGTATATATCAATATTTCATTCCTTTTTATTTCTGAGTAGTATTCCATTGTATGAACTTACCACAGTTTGTTTATCCATTCACCCACTGAAGGTCCTTTGTGTGGTCTCCAGGTTTGGACTATAGTAAATAAAGTTACTATGAACATTCAACTAACTAAAGGTAGCTCCTAAATTTCAGTCAGAGGATAAAGTCGGAAGTCTTCTGGCTCTTACCACTGAAATAGTATGTATAAAAAGGAGCCCTTGGGCTTCCCTGGTGGCGCAGTGGTTGGGAGTCCGCCTGCCAATGCAGGAGACGCGAGTTCGTGCCCCGGTCCGGGAAGATCCCACATGCTGCGGAGCGGCTGGGCCGGTGAGCCATGGCCGCTGAGCCTGCGCGTCCGGAGCCTGTGCTCCGCAACAGGAGAGGCCACAGCAGTGAGAGGCCCGCGTACCGCAAAAAAAAAAAAAAGGAGCCCTGTTGCTGCATTCTCAACAAAAGTTTTGTGACAAACTTCAAAAATACCATCCAAATTTTCCGAGATCAGACTACATTGTTTACATTAAAGGGAATTCCTATTCTCCATTTATTGAAGGAAAGTAAACTTGCCTTCCAATAACACCTTGAGAATTTATCACGAGTTCCAATTCCAATTTGCCCTTCCCTTTTGCCCATTTAAGAAACTCACATTAACTTTGCCTGATCGACAATCATCACGAAAATAACCCATTTTCTGGCATTTACAGAATCACGTGTTTTGGGGTCTGACTGCTGAGTAATACCAATTAGCAAGAGGTCAACAGGCTTTCTTATCTCCTTGGACCAAATAGAACGAAGAATCTCCCTCTAGAGCTTTGATTAATGTATAAGGGGACAACCAAACTGGCAATGTGAGACTCAGAATCAATAAACTTTCTATAAAAATCCTGGGCACATCAGCATGCTACAAGAACTTTTATGTTTTCATACACTCAATATGACCATAAGTATATACACACCATTCTCTACCATAGGTGTCCTAGAACTGGCTCACGGCCACTGACAGCAGGAAGCTTTGGGTAAATGAACAGCAATTTTGAAATCCCTCACCCCCCCGCTTTTTTTTTTTGCCAGTGGGTCCTATTCATAGAACCATCACCCACTGAAGTAAATGAGGATGTAAAAAGTAGAAAGCTGCCAAATAGAAAAGATAGCATTTTAGAGGGGTTTAAAGAAAACACTTAAAAGGACCCATAATTAGAGCAGCCAGCTTTGAGCTATAAAATTGTGGTTTTATTATAGTTTGTATGGGCCATGGCCTGGCACCCATTTGACCCAGAACCCTCCAACAGTATGAAAAGCCCCAGAGTATCAGGATAAAATGAAAGCCTTTAATTACCTCAGTATGACTCATTTAAAGGAAATCAATCATTCTACCTTAATGTTAATAGTTATATATAATTTACACAAAGACAGTCCTTTTTGCATGTTTTTCTCATATAACATTTGTTGCTATTGGTGTTACTATATAGTTACCAGATGAACCATAGTTTTAAAATTCTGCTAAAATTTAAAATTGGTCTCTGTTGAGTTGTGCTGTTTTGCAAAGGCTTCTGTGCAGTGTGTTTCATCAAAAACCTTACTGCTAGGTGTCATGCTGAATTTCTTGTTGGAGATAAGTGAGAGGTAGGAGCAGGGAGTTGCTAAGTATGAATATATAATAACCACTTGGCCATGAAAAACAAATCATGACAGATTATTATGTCTATTAGTTCATTCATTTAGAGATGCAACTTCCTTTTACATTGCTCAAAGGCTGTGCAAGCACAAAATCAATGGATGAGAAGCCATGGTTCAAAAGGTTGACTTCAGATAGCACTACTCAGCCACCTTTGGCACATACCTGTTCTGGAAAGAAAAGTCAATTTTGATACAACTTTGAATCTCTAGTGGCCATAAAAATATGTAAATACTATTTGCTAAAGATAATGACAAGAGCATTATAATAAAATGTTTACTGTTCATCAGTTCCATTATAGTAGGACATGTAAGAATTGTAAAGTAATTCACATAACAAGCACAACCTGAGCATAGAAAGGATTTTTCTCTAGTTGGTTCCCAAACTAGACAGCAGAACCTCCTGGGAGCTTTCTGAAAATACAGATTCCTGGGCCCCATCAATGGATATCGTGATTTAATAGGTTGGGGTTGAATATCCTTAGTTTCCTCCGTTATTTCTCCTGTAACATGGATTTTAGTTCCCATACCTCCATGAAAGGACTAAATAACATCTATAAGATTACCTCTAAACATTGTTTCATCTGCATTCCACAAGTTTTAATATGTTGTGCTTTTACCTTCATTCAGTTTTATATTTTCAATTTTAACTGTGGAGTCAGCTTGCTTTACAAAATAATTTATATTTTCACCAGATATGCATATTATAATTTTCCCTGCAGCCCTACAAGCATGGATGTTATCATTCTTTAATTTTTATCAGTATACAAAATGAGAAGTGACAGTTGACTGCTTTTTCCTTGATGAATAAGAAGCCAATCATGTACGAATCTAGGGACAGACCATTCCAGGCAGAGGAAACTGCCAGTACAAAGGGACTGGGGTGAAAATAAGCTTAGCATATTTGAGAAACTGAAAGGCCACTGTGGCTGGAATATCCTGAGCAGAGTGACAGCTGTATACAATGAGCTCAGAGAGGTACGCAAGGACCACTTCATGTAGGGCCTTGCAGCGTTTAGATCTGTATTTCAAGTATAATTGGAAGCCATTAGAGGTTTTCAGCAGAGGACTGACATGATTCTGACATATGCTCTAAGAAGGATGGGTTGTAGGAGTTTCAAGTAGAAATAGGAACATCAGTCAGCAGGCAACTGCAATAATCAGGGTGGAAGTGGAAATGGTGGTAATGTGGATTAGAGTAGAAAATGGAAATGGAGGGAATTTGACAGAACGTGGATAATTTTAGAAGTAGGGTCAATAGGACATACTAATGAACCAGATATGGAGGGTGAAGGAAAAAGGGAAATAAAGTCAAGGTGGTTTATGTAGTTTGTGACTTGAGCAACAGGACACAAATCTACTTGAAATGGGTAAGAAGAAAGGTATAAATGTGGGTTTTCCAAACATCTTTTTTGGTCACCTTAGTGGTATTCTGTAGGAGAGAGTGGTAACCATGTATTAAATCTAATTTCTTAGATGATAAATAATTTTATAAATAAGAATCATGTTCAGAATCAATGTCTAGTTCATTGGCATATGATATGCAGAATCCAATGTTTTAAAAAATTTTTTTACTGAACTTTAACCATCTAGCCTCCGGGTACCTCCATATTTTTCCATAAATCTTCAAGGTTACCAGTTAATGTTTAGCAGCCTTATTTACAGGAACCTTTACTACCCTGAGATGTATATAAACTAAGCTGGAAGAGTTGAATTTATACATCTATATCCAAGTATGTATGTAAACTCCTCACCTATCTTTTGCTTCAGTTTTCATGTACGAACCATTGTTCTGCTCTTTCTAGACCAAAGATCATTCATCTTGAGAAGAAAAATAGTAACTGGGTAGTGTAATAATAATATATAATAATATTAATAATTATTATTATTATTATAAAAATAATAATAATAGCAACTGGAACACTCTTTGCCATGTGTTAACACATCATAGGTCCTAAATAATAAGGCTGTTCTTGATTTGCCCTTAATCCTTTAAAAAAAATCAAATAAGCTACTCCAGTCATTCATGACACGTTTTAAAATCTTAAACCTATTTTGGACTTTAGTATATTTTACAGAATTCTTACTGTTCTTTGAAATCCTCTTAAACCTTATTCTTAGACATATCTTCCTATTTTTGCAGGCATGATCTAAAGAATCCTCTCTTAATTCCTCAATTAATTACGTTTGAATGGTTAGAATTATACTTTTGATAGTTTCCCAGCTCTTTCAACTCTTATACTTTTGAATTTCAGATCAGAAGAGCATGCTTCTCTTTTCTCTGCCTTTCTTAAGTTTTGGTTACATATCTAATTTGTCAGAAGTAGGATGACTATGTCAACTCTACTGGTTGTCTTCATCTCCTTTTAGGATATGAAATGCTAACATGAGGCAGTCAAGACATCTTAGAGTGAAATAAAATTTCCAGGGTCCTTTCTCTGATTTTAACCAAATGCTCTCCAGTATAACGACAACAAGTGAGAGTGCCTTTTCTCTTAAATCTGACCTATAGTCATACTTTCACACTTAGATGAATAATTAGATTCGAAGAGTCTCAACAGGTTTTTTTTTAATAACAGTATAGACAGAGGTTCTAATGATAGCCTACTTTCTTATGAACTATGTCAAGTCTATATACCTCCAAATGAATATAAGAGAATCATCAACTAACCTGATGAACTCCATTCTCATAGAAGACAACAGTAGATTTTCTTGATTCTGCTAGAACTTAAACATTTTCTTTACTGTTTTTGTGATTTAAAATTGTTGGACATATACCTAATGGTAACTGAATTTATTCTTTTTCAAATTTCTTTATTTAGTTTACACACTGATAAAATGAGATTTGGCTTATGCTTCTACAGGTTCTTTAAGCTCTAAAACTGCAAAATTCCATCTTTATACTCTGGTTTTTATTATTTACTTATAACTTTTCAAGAAGCACAATTTCTCTCTCAAAAAACTAAAAATAGAACTACTATATGACCCAGCAATTCCACTCCTGAGTATATATCTGAAAGAAACAAAAACACTAACTCAAAAAGATAGATGCATCCAATGTTCATAGCAGCATTATTTACAATTATTATTTACAATTGCCAAGATATGGAAGCAACCTAAGTGTCCATCAACAGATGAATGGATAAAGAAGATGTGTGTATATGTGTGTGAGTATATATATATATATATATATATATATATACTCACACACATATACACACATATATATACAATGGAACACTACGCAGCCAATAAAAAAGAATGAAATTTTACCAACTGCAATATGGATGGACTTGGAGGGTATTATGCTAAGTGAAATAAGTCAGACAGAGAAATACTGTATGATATTACTTATATGTAGAATCTAAAAAATACAACAAAATAGTGAATATAACAAAAAAGAAACAGACTCACAGATATATAGAACAAATTAGTGGTTACCAGTAACTTATATAATACTGTACATCAAGTATACTTCAATAAAAATAATAAATTAAAAAAAAAAACCATAGGAAAGCCAAGGTAAGAAATGCTGACTATCTGACTCACTTAAAAAAAAAAAAAAAAAAGGGCTTCCCTGGTGGCACAGTGGTTGAGAATCTGCCTGCCAATGCAGGGGACACGGGTTCGAGCCCTGGTCTGGGAGGATCCCACATGCTGTGGAGCAACTAGGCCCGTGAGCCACAACTACTGAGCCTGCACGTCTGGAGCCTGTGCTCCACAACAAGAGAGGCCACGATAGTGAGAGGCCCCCGCTTGCCACAACTAGAGAAAGCCCTCACACAGAAACGAAGACCCAACATAGCAAAAATAAATAAATAATAAACTCCTACCCCCAACATCTTCTTTAAAAAAAAAAAAAAGGAGTATAAACATATTGATTGCCTCCAATTCTAAAATATACATTTTAACCTTAAAAAAATGTACAATTTCTACTGTATAAGTATGGTAGAACAGAGATTGTTTTTCCTCTTTATATTGACATATTTTTCTACTTGCCACCTACCTGATAGTGCTTTTCCTGTTAAGAAAGGAGGAAATTTCTAAAATCGACATTCTTGCTTGGAATCTTATACTTCCAGATTCCTTTTATATTAGTTTCTTCGTTTTCTTTTTTCTAGAAGCTCATCAAACTTTCTAATGAGGTAGAGTTTAAAATGGTATCCTTTTCTACTTTTGCCTCAAAGACACTTGCTTTCATATAAAACACTTATGACTGAAAGACAAATAGAGCAAAATTTCTACAGTTTATCAGAATAGTAAACTACCTCATGGCTAAAAATTTCACTTTCAAGCAGAACTAGAGCCTTTTCTGGTTCTCTTTATGAGTTCCTGGGCTGGCTCTCTGGATGAATTGCAAGACCTTTTGATTTCTTTAATAAAACCATTCCTTTCTTACACCATCCAGAATTTTTGCCCTTCACTTTACCAACAAAGAACAAAGATTATATAATCCCTTTACCAAACCACAAGAAATTAGAAATAATTACTCATCTTTCTCATTCTCCATGAGCAGTAAGCTCAAGTTGTGCTTTTTTTTTACCCTTCCAGCTCAGCCAAAGTAATTTCTGTGTACCATTTTACAAGGAAGCAAATAAGCAAATAAAAAACAAAACACTTGACATTAATATTCTACGGAGGGCATTTTAGTAAGTGTCACTGAGATTCAGTGTATTGAAGTTCTGTTTACAATCCCACCTTTTCTTATTGCTAAATCAGGGCAGCTACCATTAGATCACACTAAGAAGTCATGGACTAATTAATACATTGAAAAACCAAGATGAATTTTTTTTTTAAAAAAAACCTATGCTTTCTGGAGGGTTTTTATCATAAATGGGTGTTGAACTTTGTTGAAAGCTTTTTCTGCATCTATTGAGATGATCATATGGTTTTCCTCCTTCAATTTGTTAATATGGTTTATCACATTGATTGATTTGCATATATTGAAGAATCCTTGCATTCCTGGGATAAACCCCACTTGATCATGGCGTATGATCCTTTTAATGTGCTGTT
>NC_041232.1:49765951-49773631 GCF_002837175.3 Physeter macrocephalus | reverse complement strand
AAATTTCCAAGGCTTGATTTGTGACCCAAGATATGATCTACCCTGGAGAATGTTCCATGAGCACTTGAGAAGAAAGTGTATTCTGTTGTTTCTGGATGGAATGTCCTATAAATATCAATTAAGTCCATCTTGTTTAATGTATCATTTAAAAAAATTTTTTTTAATGTATCATTTAAAGCTTGTGTTTCCTTATTTATTTTCATTTTGGATGACCTGTCCATTGGTGAAAGTGGAAAAAATAATAAATAAATAAATATTGTTACTCATTGGGGGGAAAAATGGATAAATTTGACCACATTAAAATAAAAAAAACAAAAAGACCAAAAAACCCTGCTTTCTCTGATTCATTTGCATATTATTATGTCTTTATACTTTCCTGTTTTTAAAAATAAAGTTTTTAGCTTGGAATAATTTTAGATTTCCAGGAGAGTTTCAAAGACACACAGATCAATGGAATACAATAGAGAGTCCAGAAATGAATCCACACTTATATAGGCAATTAATCTATGACAAAGGAGGCAAGAACATAGAATGGTGAAAAGACAGCTTATTCAATAAATAATGTTGGGAAAACTGGACAGCTACATGCCGAAGAATCAAACTGGACTACTCTTTCATACCATGCACAAAAATAAATTCGAAATGGATTAAAGACTTAAATGTAAGACCTGAAATAATAAAACTTCTAGAAGAAAACATAAACAGTATGCTCTTTGACATCAGTCTTAGCAATATAGTTTTTTGGATATGTCTCCTCAGGCAAGGGAAACAAAAACAAACAAATGGGATTTTATCAAACTAAAAAGCTTTTGGACAGTGAAGGAAACTAAAGCTTTTGGACAGTGAAGGAAACTATCAATAAAATAAAAGGCCACCTACTGAATGGGAGAAGATATTTGCAAATGATGTATCTGATGAGTTAATATCCAAAATATACAAAGAACTCAACATAAAAAAAAACCCAATTAAAAAATGGGCAGCAGGGGCTTCCCTGGTGGCGCAGTGGTTGAGAGTCCGCCTGCCGATGCAGGGGACGCGGGTTCGTGCCCCAGTCCGGGAAGATCCCACGTGCCGCGGAGCGGCTGGGCCTGTGAGCCATGGCCGCTGAGCCTGCGCGTCCGGAGCCTGTGCTCCGCAACGGGAGAGGCCACAGCAGTGAGAGGCCCGCGTGGAGCAAAAAAAAAAAAATAAAAATAAAAAAATGGGCAGAAGTCATGAATAGACATTACTCCAAAGAAGACATACAGATGGCCAATAGACAAATGAAAAGATGCTCAACATTACTAATCATCAGGGAAATGCAAATCAAAACCACCGTGAAATATCACCTCACACCTGTCAGAATGGCTATTAACAAAAGATGCCAAATAACAAGTGTTGGCAAGGATGTGCAGAAAAGGGAACACTCATGTAGTATGGTGGGAATACAAACTGGTGCAGCCACTATGAAAAACAGTACGGAGATTCCTCAATAAATTGAAAATAGAACTACAATATGATCAAGCAATTACACTCCTGGGTATATATCTGAAGAAAACGTAAACACTATTTGAAGAGATACATGCACCCCTATGTTCACTGCAGGATTATTTACAATAGCCAAGATATGGAAAACCCAAGTGCCCATCAATAGATGACTGAATAAATAAGATATATATATGATGGAATGTTACACAGCAATTAAAAAGAATGAAATCTTGTCATTTACAACAACATGTATGGACCTAGAGAGTATTGTGCTTAGTGAAATAAATCAGACACAGAAAGACAAATACTGTATGATTTCACTTATATGTGGAATCTAAAAAACAAAACAAATGAACAAACATAGCAAAACAGAAATGGAGTTATAGATACAGAGAACAAACAGGTGGTTGTCAAAGGACGGGGGTTGGGGGAAGAAATGGGTGAGGGAGATTAATAGGTACAAACTTCCAGTTCCAAAATAAATGAGTCACAGGTATGAAATATACAATGTGGGGAATCTAGTTAATAACTATGTATGGTGACATTGTAACTACACTTGTTGTGGTGCTCATTTTGAAATGTATAGCACTACCAAATCACTATGGTGTGTAACAGGAACTAACATAGTGTTGTAGGTCTACCACACTTCAAAGTAAACAAAGAAACAAACTCTTAGATCAGATTTGTGGTTCCGAGAGGAGGGAGGTGTGTGTGTGTGGGAACTGGATGAAGGCAGTCAAAAGGTACAAACTTCCAGGTAAGATAAACAAGTACTAGGGATGTAATGTACAATATGATAAATATAATTAATGCTGCTTCATACATAACACCATATGTTATACATGAAAGTTGTTAGAGTAAATCCTCAGAGTTCTCATCATAAGAAAAATTTTTTTCTATTTCTTTAACATGAGAGGATGGATGTTCACCAAATTTTTGTGATAATTTCATGATGTATGTACGTCAAATCATTATGATGTACACCTTAAACTTATACAGTGCTGTATATCAATTATATCTCAATAAAACTGGAAGAAACAGCAGCAACAACAACAAAGCTATATTAATCAAGATAGTATGTTAATGGTATTAAGAAATTGATCTAATTTAACAGAATACAGTTCGGGGAACATAAACAAACAAACAAATAAAAGGTTTTTAAAAGTTAACATCTTTTGGTAGTATATATAAGTCCATGCCACTCTCTCACTTCAGCATAGGGAGATCAGCTCGGTTCTTTGTGACCACCTAGACGGGTGGGATAGGGAGGGTGGGAGGGAGATGCAAGAGGGAGGGGATATGGGGATATATGTATATGTATAGCTGATTCACTTTGTTATAAAGCAGAAATTAACACACCATTGTAAAGCAATTATACTCCGATAAAGATGTTAAAAAAAATGTTAACATCTTACAATATTATGGTACATTTGTCGAAACTAAGAAAACAACATTGGTGCATAACTATTAACTGCACCCTAGACTATTTGGATTTCACCAGGTTTTACACTTACTGTTGTTGTTCCAGGATATTCCACACTGCATTTAGTCATCATGTCTTCTTAGTTTCCTTTGGCGTGTGACAGTTGCTCAGTCTTTCATGACTTTACTTGACCAGTTTTGGGGAGAAATGGTCAGGTATTTTGTACAATGTTCCTCAATTTGGACTTGTCTTTGTTTCCACCATCATAAGTACAATGCTATTAGTGTTTGGGAAGAAAACTACAGAGGTGAGGTTCGTTCCTTATCACAACATATGAGGTGTTACATGATATCTACATGACTATTCATTGGTGATGTTAGACTTGATAATTTGATTAAGGTAGTATTCACCATATTTCTCCACTGTAAAGTATGGCTTTCCTCCTTTCCAAATCCTTATTCCTTGGGTGTGAGTCACTAAGTCACACTCAAGCAGAGTGAAGTTCAAGCTCTACCTCCCAGAGAGGGAAGTATTTACTTAAATTATTTGGAATTCTTCTGAAGAAAGATTTGTCCCTTTTCTTTCATTTACTTATTCATTGATTATCTATTTATATCAGTATGGACTCATCTATGGTTATTTTATACTTTGGGTTGTAATCCAGTATCACACTATTTGCTTTGTTGATCAAATTGTTCCAGTTTGGGCCATTGGAGGCTCTTTTAGGTTAGCCCCTCTGTCCCCTTGAAATTCCATCATCCTTTTGATTTTTGAGTACTTTCTTTCTTTCTGGCTTCAGGCTCATCTTTTATGTTCTTTGCCCCATCCTTCTAATTAGCCATTTTTTTTAGGAGTACTGGTTTATTTTACTGGAGAATGGTATTTATTTATTTATTTATTTATTTATTTTTTTTAGCGCGTTACGCGGGCCTCTCACTGTTGCGGCCTCTCCCGTTGCGGAGCACAGGCTCCGGACGCGCAGGCCCAGCGGCCATGGCCCACGGGACCAGCCGCTCCGCGGCACGCGGGATCCTCCCAGACTGGGGCGCGAACCCGGCTCCCCTGCATCGGCAGGCGGACGCGCAACCACTGCGCCACCAGGGAAGCCCTGGAGAATGGTATTTAGAAACCAAAACCTATGTGCTGGGTGTGCTCATTGCTACTCTGTATCACTGCTTCCAGCCAGGACCTCTCAGCAAATATATATATATCTCAGGAAATATATATTATGTATACTAACATATATATATATCCATCTCTGTGTGCACACTCACACATACACACAAAATGGATTGAATTATGTCCCCCTAAAATTCATATGTTGAAGCTCTAACCCCCAATGTGATGGTATTGGTATTTGGAGATGGGGGCCTCTGGGGAAGTAATTAGGTTTAGGTTATAAGAGCGATGCTCTGTGATGGGAGTACTGCCATCATAAGAGGAGACACCAGAGATCTTGCTCACTCTCTCTCCACCATGTGAGGACACAGTGAAAAGGCAGCCATCTGCAAGCCAAGAAGAGAGCCCTCTCACCAGAACATGAACATGCTGGTATTCTTGATTTCACACTTCCAGCTTCCAGAACTGTGAGAAAATAAATTTCTTTTGCTTAAGCCACCCAGTCTTTAGTATTTGGTTATGGCAGCCTGAACAGACTAAGACAATACATAAACTTGTATATATACTAATGTCTCCAACTCTAATCTAGTACCACAGTATTCATTCTAGCCTTATGCTTTTGTTTATGTTTAATTTTCCCTCTGTCTTTTTTCAATTTATAGGTTGTAGGTATCTAGTATTAGTAGCTGTCAGGGGGCTGGAGATATATCTTACTGGAATAGACATTTACTCTGGATATGGATTTTTCTTCTGTGCCCACACTGCTTATACCAAAATTACCATCTGTGGATCTACAGAATGGTTTATTTATCATCATGGTATTTTACACAGCATTACCTCTGATAAAAGAACTTACTAAAGGGAGGAAAAATAATATTCACTGTATATCAGTCAAGGTCCAGTGAAGAAAGAGACATTATAGAATTATTTGAACAGGAAATGTTTAACATTAGGAATGATTAATTATAACATAGAATTGAAGTCATGAGTGATTGGCTAGTAAGAGGTACATGGAACTCTGGAGAATATAGAAAGAGTAGATACAAAGAGCAGTTATCACCCCTAGGTGCTGAGCTAGACTCATGAAGAGGAAGCCCTCACTCACAGAGGTTAGATTCAGATTTTATTGGAGGGAGCACAGCCAACAGAACTTTTTGGAAATCTGACCTATGATCTTGCTAGAAATCCATCTTCTCGGACAAGGGTTGGCAAACTTTTCTGTAAAAGCCAAATGGTAAATATTGTAGGCTTTGTGGGACATACAGTCTCTGTCACAATTACTCAGTTCCGCAGTTGGAATGCGAAACTTCCTGGTACTGACTAGAGGAATGGCTGTAGCTAGGTTTCAGTGAAACTTTACAAAAACACCTGGTGGCTCGATTTGGCATGCAGGCCGTAGTCTTTCAATGCCTCCTCTAGAGTGTCTGGGAGTTCTGTTCAAAGGATGATGTCTCACTAGAGGAACTCTGCTACAAAATAGCCTAGAGGGGAGAGGGGAGTACTGGGGAAAGCTGCTGGATGCTAAGTGTTGCTTGGAGCCTGATGCTGGAGAAGCCCACATTGCTAATGGAATTGGGTGCTGAGGAAGCTGTGCATGATGCAGGAATCACTTATTTGTCCAGTGCTTTTTGCCAAAAAAAAAAGGCCTTTAGGATTCTAATATAATTTTTATATTTATAGTATTTTCATTCCTATAATACATTTGTCTCTCATAGCTCATGTTTATCAATAAATTATTAAATATTCCTTCAAAAAAAAACTTACTTCACAGCAAGTTAAATAGTACAATATGCCCATGCTTATGGAATTCACTTGTCTTAGCATATCCCCCGTTATCCTGAAGCAGCTATCTTGAAGAGCAATGAAGTGGCCTTTAATGACTTGCAACAATGCCAGCTAGGAGGCAATACCTTGTGGGGCTGGAGAAAGGTCCTCCAGGATGCTCTAAATATGCTTTAAGTCAGTATCCAATATGTGGTGCTGTTTCTCCCATAGCCATGATTCACAAGTCCAAGAAAGAAGATGGAAATGGAAGTAGTCCACTCACCATTGACCAGAGTGATCCGTTAGCAAGTTTTTTTGCTTTCCTTCCCCATGAACTTAGGGTCTATTGGTCTAGAGGTCTTAGTTCCAAAGGGAGGAATGTTTCTACTAGGAGACACCACAGTGATTCCATTGAACTGGAAGATGACACTGCCACCCAACCACTTTGGGTTCCTCATGCCTCTGAATTATCAGACAAATAAAAGGGTTACTGTACAGGCTAGGGTAATCGATCATAACTACTGAGAGGGAAATGAGCTGCTATTACACAATGGAGATAAGGAGAAATATGTTTGGAATACAGGAGCTCCCTTAGGGTCTCCTATGATTACAAGTCAATGGGAGGCTATAGAAATCCAATTCAGGCACGACTGTTAATGGCCCACCCCTTCAGGAGTGAAGTTTTGGGTCACCCCACCGGACAAAGAACCACGACTAGCTGAAGTGTTCGCTGACAGCAAAGGGAATATGGAATGGGTAGTGGAACAAAGTAGTTATAAATACCAGCTACAGCCATGTGGTCAGTTGCAGAAATAAGGACTGTAATAGTTGAGTATTTCTTCCTTATTTTGTTATAAATATGTTTGTATATGTATATTAACCTAATATTTTTGTTTTCTTTATCTTATCTCTTTATCACCTAAGATGCGCTAATAATAATTAACTTTACATCACAACATTGAAATGAAAGGATATCAAGAAGAGTGACCATCACCCAAGGACTTCACATCCTCTTCTGGGGAAAAAGGATGTTTGGCGTTGTATTTGGGATAGTTGTATCATGTTAGGTGGGAGTACTCTTTTTTTATTATCTCTATTTAGAGATTAAATACAGTTTAAGGAGATGCATATGGGTGCCAAGTTGACAAGGGGTGGACTATGATGGTCTTATTTATATGTCAACTTGGCTAGGCTACAGTTCATAAATCAAACACTAAACTAGGTGGTGTTGTGAAGGTATTTTACAGATGTGATTAAAATCCATAAAATCTTAGGTAATCTAGAGCCTGATTCAATTTCTTGAGAAGCCTTCAAGGCAGAGCTGAGGCTTCCTTGAAAAAGAAAAAAATCCCCGCTGTGGACAGTAGCTTCAGCCCTTACCTGAGATTTCCAGCCTGCCCTTACTGACAGCCTGCCTTATGGACTTCAGACTTGCCTTAGCCAGTTCCTTGCAATACATCTCATAATACATACCTCCTACTGGTTCTGTTTCCCTGATTGTCCCTGACCTATACAATCCTTCACCATGCCACATGATATAATAAAGAAAGATTCTCTTTCCATCAAATAGCTAAGGGTTCAGATTCAAGGTTAAAGGATTAAAGCTTGCACACCCTATTTACCAAAAGAGAAAATGCCAAATAGAAAAAGCAACACAGAAATCAATCCTTTTCACCACTGGAGAAAGAGAAAAACAAATGAGTTGAGTTCAATATAAAAAATTTTTTCTGGGCTTCCCTGGTGGCGCGGTGGTTGAGAGTCCGACTGCCGGTGCGGGGGACGCGGGTTCGTCCCCCGGTCCGGGAGGGTCCCACGTGCCGCAGAGCGGCTGGGCCCGTGAGCCATGGCCGCTGAGCCTGCGCGTCCGGAGCCTGTGCTCCGCAACGGGAGAGGCCACAGCAGTGAGA
>NC_041232.1:49755803-49765481 GCF_002837175.3 Physeter macrocephalus | reverse complement strand
ACAACAGTGAGAAGCCCGCGTACCGCAAAAAAAAAAAAAAAAAAAAAAAAAAAAAAAAAGAAAAGAAGAATCCACCTGCCAATGCAGGGGACACGGGGTTTGATCCGTGGTCCGGGAGGATCCCACATGCCGCGGAGCAACTAAACCCACGCGCCAGTTACTGAAGCCCACGCATCTAGAGCCTGTGCTCCGCAGAGAAGCCCCCGCAATGAGAAGCCCACGCACCGCAACGAAGAGTGGCCCCCGCTTGCAGCAACTAGGGAAAGCCCTCTTGCAGCAACGAAGACCCAGCACAGCCAAAACTAAATAAAGTTAAAAAAAAAAAAAGCTAGCATGATGGTGTACTAAGGACACAAAGAAAATAAATCAGAATCAGTCTTTTAGTTATTTATTCTCTACCTGTGTTTCATTGTTTTCTTAGAACCTTTTTTTCCAATTGATTGTGTAAAATTCAATGTATAAAATTTAGAAAAGGACATTTAATGTATCTTTAAAAAAAAAGTCTTATATGCCAATGTGACGCTTTTGGTAAAATGCTTTTGGCCTCCATTCATTTTGTCTTAGCTCTTACTCCCTCTTCCCTCTGCAAAATATCTTATGTGCAAATACTTCAACTGTACAGATGAAACACAGCAATATGTTCACAGATTCCTTTCATAGAAAAATATTATGTACTTGTAGAGAGAAAGAAGGACTCAAGAATGGACATATTTTATCAACTAGGTCATAATATCCAGAAAGAGTCCTTTGTATTCTACCAAAGATTTGATGATAATTAAATCTGCATTTGTAGGCTTCATACTAATCTCTATTTATTGGGGCTTGCAAAAAATGCTAAAAAATAAATGATATTTTTAAACCAACTGACACCTCTAGCACAACTGTTTTTCTCTCTCTCCTGGGAAACAATGTTCACTATCCAAGATGCCACCTCTGTTCCATATTGTGACAAGAACCCATATGTTTCAGATTGGAACAGGACAGGCAGTTACTGTCTAAAAAGAAATCAAATAGCTCTTATTCTAAATAAATCTGGGAATGAGGTTATCAAAGCAAGCTGCACTGAAACTTCCAATTCCCCAATCCCACTAATATTGTTGGCTGCAAGAAAATTACTTTCACAAAGATTTGTGTTAAGTACGTTAGAGCAAAAGGTGGAAAACCACCATGTTATTCATTTGTGTGCAGCTGATAAAGTGTAAATATTTATACAATTTATTATCCAGCTCCTTGTATTTAACCAGTGGTAGAGGTAATATTCTTCAGGAGATTTTTCTAATTTCTATAGATGATGCCCTCTATCCTCTACCCCCATGTATATATAAACCAGACCCTGGGAAAATGCTATGCAGCCAAATAATCTAACACCCTGAAAAATCTATGACTTGCCAGTTCAGAAAATACTTATCCCACAAATTCATTATGTACTAAATGACAAATGTGATTTAAATTATCCAGAGCCAAGAACATGTAGATATCACACACGAAGAAGCTAATTCTAAGGATATGCTAGACAAGGGGCAAAGGTTTGTCTTTTCCTATTTGAGTGTTATCAATCTGCAAAGTAACAAAGCATGTGCAGACAATAGCTTGGGAAAACTCTTAAGTAGCCTTGTGTTTCAATCTATAGCTATTATCTGAAAACCTGTGTTTGTGCTAAGGGTAGAGAAGGGAGGTACACTAGTATGGAATGTAAGAAGGAAGCTTTGCTCTTGAAGGCTATGTAAGGTCATGGTAAGGCACAGATAGAACAGGCACCAGACTGAGAGATGTGCTTCCATCCCCATAATGCTTAAAATTAAGAAACAGGAAAACTTGGTTTAATAAATTATATATTTATCACCAGTTTATCTTTTAAAAAATTTTGGTTATATACAGTTTTTAAAAATAAAATTATCATTCACTAGGAAATAGGTCTCATAAATAGAATTTGAATAGTTGCTCCTGCTTGTCATATTATTGTATCTGTTATAAATACAGAATGGGATGCCAACTTGGAGAACTAAGTTTTAAAAAGCAATTCCCAAGTACAGGAAGGGGTAAGAAAAATCCTGAGGAGCAAGACAGAAAGGCTGATGCAGTCTGAAAGCAAGCAAAGGCTTTGTACTATCCCTTTTGTTCTTAGCTATCTTTATTTTGAATATTGAAAAATACTAAAAATGGAAGACGATTTTTTAAAGTTTTACTAAGATAAATTTAAATATATACTATAAAATTCACCCATTTAAAGCAATTCTTAGTAAGTTTAGTAGGTGCACTTAGTAAGTGCAACCATCACCACAATCCAACTTTATAACAGTTCCAACACCCCGAAAAGAAACCTCATGCGTTTTGCAGTTCCTTCCCATTCCCACCACCCACATTAGGCAATCACTAATTTACATTCTTTATTTATAGATTTGCCTTTTCTGGACATTTCATATAAATGGAAAGACACAATTTGTGGTCTTTGTGATGACCTTCTTTCAGTTAGCATGCTTTCAAGGTTCATCCTTGCTGTAGAATGTATTAATATTGTGTTCCTTTTTATTGCCAAATATTACATTGTATGGATATATGACATTTGTTTACCTATTCACCAGCTACTGGACATTTGGCTTGTTTTTACTTTTCGGCTATTCTGAATAATGATGCCATGAGCAGTCACACAGAAGTCTTTGTGTGGATGTATGTTACCTGGGAGTGGAATTGTTGGGTCATATGGTAATTTTAAGTGATGATTTTTATATTTATCAAAAAGGTGAAGGATTTAAAAAGATTAAAATGTGGGTCTAGAAGAAAGTACTGAAGAGGAAACAGATTTTTATATTATAGCTCAAAAAAAAATTGAGAGAAGATAGGAAGATCACAGTCTAATCCCTGAAAATTTCTCTATTATCAAAGCTATGTAATATTCAACTAATAGGACAATTTTTTTCTCATTTTACTTTAGTTATGCTTTATGCTGCAATGTCTCTGAGCCCTATTTTACATTTTACTGATGATGTCTAATGTGTCTAAGGTAGACAGCAGTGATCCCCACCCACGTTAGTCAGACATGTTGTTAAAGAATTCTGAGAGAGAGAAATGTTCTTTTTGCATGAGCAATTCTTTAGGCCAAAAGGTTATCTATGAGTTACAAAGAGCAAAGAAATGAAGAGAAGTTAAAACGTAGGGGAAGATAATCAGAAGGGGAGTTGCTATGCCAGAAATAATTGTAAAATGATATTGCCAAATTGACCACCACAGTGGCTCTAGCAATTTGCATTCCTACCAGCAGTGTATCAAAGGACCTGTTTCCCCACAGCCTTGTTAACACTGATATTATTAAACTTTTCAGTTTTGCCAATTTATTGATTTAAAATCAGTTTAAATTGATCTTAATTTTATTTTTGTTGTTTTTAATTTTCATTTTTCCAAGATGAGTTGTGAGGAGATTTTATATATGTATTGGTTATTTGAGGTTTACTTTTCTGAGAGTTGCCTATTTGGGGTAGTTTACCTTATCATATAAATCAGAAATTTGAGGGAATTTCTACATTATAGATGTAATACTTCTTATTCATCATCTTTTGATGACTTCTTCCTATACCTTCTTTTGAGGCTATTCCAAGCATCCTCCTACCAGATGCTACCCTTACTGTCACCATTTTTAGTAGATGATCTCCCTTCATACTTTACTGAGAAGACTGGGATCTTTAAAAAAACCCATTCCACAAATATTTTATAAGCACCTACTATATACTGAAGATACAATCTGCATAACATGTAGAAGATATATCATCTGTAACACATATTGTGATCTATGCACTCATGAAGCTTAAAGTTGGGTGTCGGTGTGTGGGACTTCAGAGTACTGAAACAGGGAGCAATGGGAGACATGCTTTTTACATAGGGTGATCAGGAAAACACTCTCTCAGGAGATAATATTTAAGCTCTCATCTAAATAGGTTAATAGAAGGAAGAACAGGGTTAAGAGTGTTAAAGGCAGCTATACATACAATGCAGCATGCACTAGAAACTGAAAGAAGACCAAGGCCAATGGTTGGAACATAGGATGCAAGGAAGAAAGTGCAAAGTCAAGATAGTAGAGCATAAAGGGCCCTAAAGGCCATGGTAGGAAGTTTGAATTTTGAGTAAAATGGGTGTAGGGATGCCTAAGTGTTTAAGACAGAGAGTGGTATGAGATGAGATAAGTAGAAGCCAGATCATGTAGAACACTCTAAGCCAGCCAAGGAGTTCCGATTTTATTCTATGTGCACTGAGGGCTTTGAAGAGTTTAAAGCAAGAAAGTAGATTGCTATTTTTGAATGATTTTTCCAGCTGCTGTGGAAAATGGATTGTAGGGGTGGTAAGAACAGAAATAAATAAAGTGGACTACTTAGGAAACCTCTGCAGAAGTCCAGGCTTGGACTGTGGTGGGAGGAGTGCATATATTTTGGAGGTAGAATACAAACAAAAGAATGTGCTTATAGATTGTTTGGAGGGGAGAAGGAAGGAAGGAGAGAAATCAAGAACATTTTTTGACTTGAGCAACTAATATTAATTCTTGAGATGGCGAAGTCTGGGATGGGGTGAATGTGGAGTGGGTGGTGGAAAAAGGCCACAAGATTTGTTTTAGCTTTGTGATCTGTGAGATGTCTATCTGTGAGACGTGGAAGTTGTGTGGACAAGATCTGTGGGTTTAATGCCTTGAGGAAAGGTCAGGCCTGTAGAGATAAATTTGGGAATTATCAGCATATGGATGATATTTAAAGTCAAGGGCCTACATAAGGTCACACAGGGAGAATGTGTAGAAAGAAGAAAGAAGGTATGGGTCCAGGTACAAGCAGAGAAAGGGAAGCCAGCACAAATAATTGAGAAATTGACAAGTGATTTAAATTGATCCCCCTACCTTTTCTAGGACTACAGTCCATTAATTACGGAATTTCTGTAATCTCTTCCTTAACTAGCCACTTCCCCAAGATTATAAAAATGTTTAGGTCATTCCTATCCTTAAAATTATACTCCCTCAACCAAATTTCTTTCCAAAGTACCATTTCTGCCTTTTCTCCTTTGTTTCCATGACACTGCCCCAGGCTGCTTCTTTGTCAACTTTTCACATTGTCACTCTTCTTCTTTCAGATTCCCACATGTAGGCATTTTCTAAGGTTCTGTTTACATTTCTCTAAACTTTTTCCCAGAAATTAGCATGTTTTCTCACAGGTGCAACATCAATGCAGTGACTCCCAAATTTAAATGTTTAAATTCAATTTCTCTTAGGAAATTTAGATCCAAATTTCTACTTATATCCTCCCCCCATCCTGCCCTTCCTCCTCCCCCTCTTCCCCCAGGCAAAGATAGCTTTGCTGGAAACCTGTTTAATAATCATGAACTATTAGAGATGGAAGAAACTCTTAGTAAAATCCAGTTTAACTTTCATTTACAAGGCAAGAAGATTGAGGCACACAGCATTATTTTTAAAGCCACACTGCTAATTATTAGAAAGACTAAAACCTGGAATTCTTGATTCTTATTCCAATGGTCTTTAAAATCAACTTAATCTTCTTCATCACAAAATCAGTTCTTTTTTCTTAGTTTTTTATTATTCCAGTCACACAGGTCCATAATCTTTGGCCTGAGAGTTAAACCCTTTCATAATCTAATCTAATTTACTAATGTAATCTTTGGTTTCATTTTCCCTAACTCTTCTGGTCATACTAAAGCATACTTACTGCTATGCTTCACTGTGTGATTTCCTTCCTTTACTCAGACTGTTTCCATGTCTTCTCCCATCAGAAACACACACACACACACACCTATATATATCCTATAGCCTATCAAAATTCTACCCTATATTTTAAGACTTATCTTAAATATCACCTCAGAAAAACCTTTTTCTTAATTTCTTTGTATTTCTTTCATAGTTCTTCTGTTCTTTATAGATGATAAATATTTGTATATTTGCCTTACTCTTCTGTTAGGGGCTTCTTACATTTCCTACAGTACTTAGCAAGCCAGATTTTTAAAAATAATAGGTGTTTAATAAACTTTTTGTTGAATTGCTCATTATTATATGAAAATACAAAAATGGTCATATATTTAGAAATCTGTAGATTTACAAAACTAATGTTAGTTTATAAGCGTCATCTTTGCATAGCTGACAAACAAACATCAAGCAAACTAAAAAACAAACCAGAGAACCTATAAGCAATCAGAATTGCTCGTGACTTTTTAAGTCATTACCATCTTTCATGTGATAGTTACCTTCCAATGGTTTGGCTCAGCTGTGCTCTGCTATTTGCTCATATTTGTCATTAAGGCCTCACATATTATTTATTCTCATTCTATAGCATTAATGCAGGAAAGCAGCAATGTAAGCTCCCTTGACTGTGATTCTTCCCACAGATAACAGAAAATAAATTGCAATTAGATTTTGGTAATTGTATATAATTAACTCAAAATGAGCTGTTAATTATAAAAAATATGTTTTTCACTTTCTAATTATCTCATTTATTTTAGTTCCAAATTCTTAATGCCTCACTTGAGTAATTTAATATTTTAAATACACAGAGAATTTTTAATACTGAGATAATTTAAATTTCCAAATAAAGAAAATTCAGCTTAAAATTAAATTTTATCTAGGGAGTTCTACTGGCAAAATCAAAGAGCCTGCAAGGTAGAAAAAAGGTCATTTCCCATAACAATTCTTGATTACATTTTTTAAAGTCAGCAGACATTTTCATTTAAATAATTCTACAAAGCCTGCTCAAGGCTGTACACTATTCTCCCCGGACTCATCTCTACCTCTTTCTCGGGTTTGGCTATCATTTCCATAGCCAAGTGAATCAAGAAGACAAATGAACTCATTGTCTATACTTCTTTTAATCTCACATTAGATTAAATAATTTAAGGGCTGCTAAGTGACAAGTCTTGGCTTCCCAATGACTGTCAGACTTCGGAAACAGTTGCCAGAGTTTCTTCAAACAGTTATACTATATATTAAGATTTTAAAAGAGCTATGATCTTATCGACGGCATATTAGGGAAGATTTTTTTTGGAAGCAGTGCATGTCTTACCTTATTTTTGTCATAATTATTTGAATGTAGGACATGCATGCCCAGATGCACTAAAGTTTAAAGCATGTCCATCTCTTAGATTGGAGCACTAGTTTCTAAAGCATTTAATACATCTACCTGACTAACAGTGATGAAAACTTTCATAAATTGCAAGTGTGAGTATGAATTGCTATAACCTTTTGAAAAAGAAAGTTAGCATGGATTATTATAATTGTAAATTATATAAAATAGCCTTATGTAAAAATAGCCTTTGACCTAGCAATTTCATTTTTGGAAATTTATCCTAAAAAAATAAAAGTACCAGAACACAAGAATGTAAGTACAGTCATACTTATTATAGCATTCTGTGCAGTGGTAAAGAACTTGAAACAATATCAATGTCTGACAATAGAAGTGCTGAATAACTTACAGTGTATATTATTTCATGTTTCTATAGAAACCAGGAATGATTATCCATTTATAGGAAATAAGTTAGTATTTGTATTAACTTTGTATTGCCAGTATAAAAAACTACCACAAATTTAGTGACTTAAACAACACAAATTTATTATCCCATAGTTCTGTAGGTCAGAAGTCTGACACAGGTCTCACTGGGTGAACACTGAGGTGTCGGCGGGGCTACGTTCCTTTCTGGAGGCTGTAGGGGAGGATCTGTTTCCTTGCTCATTCAGGTTGTTGGCAGAATTCTGTTCCTTGCAGTCTGAGGACTGAGATTCCCATTTCCTTGCAGGCCAGCAGATGAGGACTGTTCCAAACTTCTAGAAGCTACTTATATCCCTTGGCTGGTCATACATCCTTCCTCTATCCTCAGAGCCAGCAAAGGCAGGTTGAGGCATTCTCATGCTTCAAATCTCTCCTCCTCCTTTTGTCTTATCTGACACAGCAAGGGAAGGTTCTTCATTTTTCAGAACTCATGTGATTAGACTGAGCCCATACAGATAACCCAGGATAATCTCCCTCTCTCAAGGTCTGTTCCCTTGATCATAACTGCAAAGTCCCTTAGCCACGTAAGGTAACATATTCAGAAGTTCCAGGGATTAGAACACCGATGTCTTGGAGGGACAATTATTCTGCTTACCACAGTTCTACATCTAAGAACCTGACAAATGACCATTAAAGCACCACTAAGTGGAATAAAAAAAGATTAACAAGTAATGTGTTCAGTTTGATCTCAAACGTACGTAGATGTTTATATACATGTAAGCATTAGCAAAGTATAGAAAGATAAACATCAGGGTGCTAACACTAATTCCACCAAAACAGGACAGGGAACAGCATAGTGAATGAAAGATGACTGATCTTTCTTAATGTGTCATTGGATGTTTTACTTTATACAAGTGTTTTTCTTTTGCAATTTAGACAAAGTTTAATTAAAAATAAGGTGAATTACAAGACAAGATGTATAATATAAACATATATCACATGTTCATAAAAAAATAAGACCTAAAAGTTATAACCTAAGATTACCTCTAGACGATGTTATGGGTATGTTTTATTTTCTTTTGGCTTACCAGCATTTTATATATTTTTCCTACCATAAGCAAGCAAGTAAATATATGAAGATATAGGTAAACATGAGTAGCACTAAGAATAAGTAAGAAATTATTTTAAGTTAAAAACATATATAATAGGGGACTAGAGAAGATGGCGGAAGAGTAAGACGCGGAGATCACCTTCCTCCTCACAGATACATCAGAAATACACCTACACGTGGAACTGCTCCTACAGAACACCCACTGAACGCTGGCAGAAGACCTCAGACCTCCCAAAAGGCAAGAAACACCCCACGTACCTGGGTAGGGCAAAAGAAAAAAGAATAAACAGAGACAAAAGAATAGGGACTGGACCTGCACCAGTGGGAGGGAGCTGTGAAGGAGGAAAGGTTTCCACACACTAGAAGCCCCTTCGCGGGCAGAGACTGTGTGGGTGGCGGAGGGGGGAAGCTTCGGAGCCGTGGAGGAGAGCGAAGCAACAGGGTGCGGAGGGCAAAGCGGAGAGATTCCCGCACAGAGGATCGGTGCCGACCGGCACTAAGCGCACCGCGTAAAGGAGCTCCAGAAACGGGCGCGAGCCGCAGCTACGGGCGCGAGCCGCGGCTGTCAGCGCGGACACCAGAGATGGGTGTGGGACGCTAGGGTTGCTGCTGCTGCCACCAAGAGGCCTGTGTGCGAGCACAGGTCACTCTCCACACCTCCCCTCCCGGGAGCCTGTGCAGCCCGCCACTGCCCGGGTCCCGGGATCCAGGGACAGCTTCCCCGGGAGAACGCGCGGCGCGCCTCGGGCCGGCGCAGTGTCACGCCGGCCTCTGCCGCCGCAGGCTCGCCCCACATCTGTGCCCCTGCCTCCCCCTGGCCTGACTGAGCCAGAGCCCCCGAATCAGCTGCTCCTTTAACCCCGTCCTGTCTGAGCGAAGAGCAGACGCCCTCGGACGACCTACATGCAGAGGCGGGTCCAAAGCTGAACCCCAGGAGCTGTGCGAACAAAGAGGAGAGGGGGAGATCTCTCCCAGCAGCCTCAGAAGCAGCGGATTAAAGCTCCACAATCAACTCGAAGTGCCCTGCATCTGTGGAAAACCTGAATAGACAGCGAAATATCCCAAGTTGAGGAGGTGGACTTTGGGAGCAAGATATATTACTATTTT
>NC_041232.1:49754700-49755616 GCF_002837175.3 Physeter macrocephalus | reverse complement strand
CTCCTTCCTTCCTTTCTTCCTCCCTTTCTTTCTCCCTTCCTTCCTCCCTTTCTTCCTCTCTTCCTTCCTTCCTTCCTTTCTTGCTTCCTTTCTTCATTTCTTCCTTCCTTTCTTCCTCCCTCCCTTCCTTCCTTCCTCCCTTTCTTTCTTTCCTTTCTATTTTTTTCTCCCTTTTATTTTGAGCCGTGAGGATTAAAGGCTCTTGGCACTCCAACCAGGCATCAGGGCTGTGTCTCTGAGGTGGGAGAACCAACCTCAGGACACAGGTCCAAAAGAGACCTCCAAGCTGCACGCAATATCAAACAGCAAAAATCTCCCAGAGATCTCCATCTCAACACCAAGACCCAGCTTCATTCAAGGACCAGCAAGGTATAGTGCTGGACACCCTATGACCAACAAATAGCAAGACAGGACTACAGCCCCAGCCATTAGCAGAGAGGCTGCCTAAAATCATAATAAGGCTACCAACATCCCCAAACACACCACCAGACATGGACCTGCCCACCAGAAAGACAAGATCCAGCCTCATCCACCAGAACATAGGCACTAGTCCCCCCAACCACATGGAACATTCTTCAGGATAGATCATATCCTGGGTCAGAAATCAAGCCTTGGTAAATTTAAGAAAATTGATATCATATCAAGTATCTTTTCTGACCGCAATGATATGAGACTAAATATCAATTACAGGAAAAAGTCTGTAAAAAATACAAACACATGGAGGCTAAACAATACACTACTAAATAACCAAGAGATCTCTGAAGAAATCAAAGAGGAAATCAAAAAAATACATAGAAACAAATGACAATGAAAACATGACGATCCAAAACCTACAGGATGCAGCAAAAACAGTTGTAAGAGGGAATTTTATAGCAATACAATCCCACCTCAAGAAACAAGAAAAATCTCAAGTAAA
>NC_041232.1:49752057-49753141 GCF_002837175.3 Physeter macrocephalus | reverse complement strand
TAAGAGACCCACTTCAGACCTAGGGACACATACAGACTGAAAGTGAGGGGATGGAAAAAGATATTGCATGCAAATGGAAATCAAAGAAAGCTTGAGTAGCAATTCTCATATCAGACAAAATAAACTTTAAAATAAAGACTGTTACAAGAGACAAAGAAGGACACTACATAATGATCAAAGGATCAATCCAAGAAGAAGATCTAACAATTGTAAGTATTTATGCATGCAACACAGGAGAAACTCAATACATAAGGCAAATACAAACAGCCAAAAGAGGGGAAATCAACAGTAACACAATCATAGTAGGGGACTTTAACACCCCACTTTCACCAATGGACAGATCATCCAAAATGAAAATAAATAAGGAAGCAAAGCTTTAAATGATACATTAAACAAGATGGACTTAATTGATACTTATAGGACATTCCATTCAAAAACAACAGAATACACTTTCTTCTCGAGTGCTCATGGAACATTCTTCAGGATAGATCATATCCTGGGTCAGAAATCAAGCCTTGGTAAATTTAAGAAAATTGATATCATATCAAGTATCTTTTCTGACCGCAATGATATGAGACTAAATATCAATTACAGGAAAAAGTCTGTAAAAAATACAAACACATGGAGGCTAAACAATACACTACTAAATAACCAAGAGATCTCTGAAGAAATCAAAGAGGAAATCAAAAAAATACATAGAAACAAATGACAATGAAAACACGATGATCCAAAACCTATGGAATGTAGCAAAAACCGTCCTAAGAGGGAAGTTTATAGCAATACAATCCTACTTTAAGAAACAGGAAACATCTCAAAAATACAACCCAAACTTACATCTAAAGCAATTAGAGAAAGCAGAAAAAAAAAAAACCCCAAAGTTAGCAGAAGGAAAGAAATTATAAAGATCAGATCAGAAACAAATGGAAAAAAAATGAAGAAAATGATAGCAAAGATGAATAAAACTAAAAGCTGGTTCTTTGAGAAGATAAATAAAATTGATAAACCATTAGACAGACTCATCAAGAGAAAAAGGGAGAAGACTCAAATCAATAGAATTAGAAATGAAAAAGGAGACGTAACAACT
>NC_041232.1:49731065-49749995 GCF_002837175.3 Physeter macrocephalus | reverse complement strand
GTGCTTTGTGACCACCTAGAGGGGTGGGATAGGGAGGGTGGGAGGGAGGGAGATGCAAGAGGGAAGAGATATGGGAACATATGTATATGTATAACTGATTCACTTTGTTGTAAAGCAGAAACTAACACACCATTGTAAAACAGTTATACTCCAATAGAGATGTTAAAAATATATATATACAATAAAAAGTTCTTACACATCAACTAAAGAAGGAATATAATACCCATACATGGAAAATGTGGATATAGTCAGGAAATAAAAATTCTACAAAGAAACACAAAGGGTTAATAAATACATAGAAAAACATTCAGCTTAAATGAATATTGAATAATTGCAAATTCCATTTTGGTACCTATTAAACTCCCAAATATTGCTTAATTATACAAATCAACATTGGAGAGCCAATTTACATGGCTGATTGAAAACAAACCACTATTCTTTTATGACACCTCTCAAATAATTGTAAAAGAATAAAAAAATGGGCTTCCCTGGTGGCGCAATGGTTGCGCGTCCGCCTGCCGATGCAGGGGAGCCGGGTTCGCGCCCCGGTCTGGGAGGATCCCGCATGCCGCGGAGCGGCTGGGCCCGTGAGCCATGGCCCCTGGGCCTGCGCATCCGGAGCCTGTGCTCCGCAACGGGAGAGGCCGCAGCAGAGGGAGGCCCGCATACCACAAAAAAAAAAAAAAAAAAAGAATAAAAAAAGACATAAAACAATGTGGTTGCAGAAAAATAAAGAGGAAAGGACAACAAACAAGAGATGTTGCAAAATTTTAAAAGCCTGGAAATAAGACATATAAGTTCAAACTCAATTATCCAACCCGAAAAATCAAAACTGAAATATTGGCCGGCTGAAATGGAGGAGGGTGTTAAGATGAAACATGCCAGAGAACTCCTGACAGGCTCAGAGATTGAAGGAAACAAGTAGGGCTGCACGTGGGAATGAAAGCATGGATGGATGGAAGTATGTATAGCAGTAAAAATCCAAGATACCCTCCTCTATCTCCAGAGCCAGTCAACTATCTCTTTCCATCTTGTTAAGAATGGAGGCTTATCTCCCTAGAGTGGTTGAATCAGACTGACTCTGGTCTTAGGGGTCTAAAATACAGTTGAAGGCAGAAATACCATAGAGTTAAAAGGGGTATTAAGTAAAAGCCTACATAATGAGCGATGGGTCTCATTCCTCTTCCTGCACTGAGCTCCCCATATTAGCAGCCAAGCTTATATAATGTTCCCATTCTTTGTTCCCAACCAGACAGAAGGTTTATGCCTAGGAAAATTAATCACCTAACAGAAAAGACCCACCACTACTAACAGGCAGGGGAGTCCCAGGGTCCCTACATAATCACCGCACAGTGAAATCTATCAGTTGACAAGCCCTGCTTATATATACTGAGAACTTTCAATAGCTTTTCACCATTTCGTTTGCAAATATAAATAGATCATCAGACATGTGTGGAAAAAGGAAACTTGAACTTGGTGAAAATAGACAACAACTGTTAAAAAAAAGAAACTTTAAAAACTGTTATTAATACCCTCAGAGATAAGAAAAAATATTGCAATAAGCATAGGTTCTCATATTTTTTAATTACAGAATAAAATGTTCTTGGAAATCATAGCAGTAAAAAATTTAACAGAAGGGTTAAAAAAATAAAGTTCAGGAAGTCTTCTAGAAAGTAGGAAAAAAAGACAGATATGAAAGATGAGAGAAAAAATAAGAAAACGAGAGATTCCAAGAGATTAAACATCTGGCTAATAGCATAATGAATGAAAAAAGGCCCAACTGATGCACACTGGCAATAATTTTTACAGCAATGCAGAGAAAGATAAGATTCTTATAGTGTCCATGGAAAATGGGTAACATAAAAAAGATAACGAACTCCCTCTTGTGAGAGCACTGGAATCACAACTAACTGCTGAACAATCATTGAGAGGAAGACACTGGAACTCACCAAAAAAGATACCCCACATCCAAAGACAAAAGTAGGAGGGGCACAATCACAATAAAAACAAACCCCATAACTGCTGGGTGGGTGACTCACAAACTGGAGAACAATTATACCACAGAAGCCCACCCACTGGAGTGAAGGTTCTGAGCCCCACATCAGGCTTCCCAACCTGGGGCTCTGGCAACGGAAGGGGGAATTCCCAGAGAATCAGACATTGATGGCTAGAGGGATTTGACTGTAGGACTTCAACAGGACTGGGGAAACAGAGACTCCACTTTTGGAGGTCACACACAAAGTAGTGTGCCCATCAGGACCCGGGGGAAGGAGCAGTCATGCCGCAGGAGACTGAACCAGACCTACCTGCTAGTGTTGAAGGGTCTCCTACAGAGGCTGGGGGTGGCTGTGGCTCACCGTGAGGACAAGGACACTGGCAGCAGAAGTTCTGGGAACTACTCCTTGGCATGAGCCCTCCATTAGCCCCACCAAAGAGCCCGTAGCCTGCAGTGCTGGGTCACCTTAGCCCAAACAACCAATAGGGAGGGAACTCAGCCCCACCCATAACCAGACAAGCAGATTAAAGTTTTACTGAGCTCTGCCCACCAGAGAAACAGTCAGCTCTACCCACCACCAGTCCCTCCCATCAGGAAGATTGCACAAGCCTCACAGATAGCCTCATCCACCAGAGGGCAGACAGCAGAAGCAAGAACTACAATCCTGCAGCCTGTGGAACGAAAACCACATTCACGCTCTGGCAACGGAAGGGGGAATTCCCAGAGAATCAGACATTGATGGCTAGAGGGATTTGACTGTAGGACTTCAACAGGACTGGGGAAACAGAGACTCCACTTTTGGAGGTCACACACAAAGTAGTGTGCCCATCAGGACCCGGGGGAAGGAGCAGTCATGCCGCAGGAGACTGAACCAGACCTACCTGCTAGTGTTGAAGGGTCTCCTACAGAGGCTGGGGGTGGCTGTGGCTCACCGTGAGGACAAGGACACTGGCAGCAGAAGTTCTGGGAACTACTCCTTGGCATGAGCCCTCCATTAGCCCCACCAAAGAGCCCGTAGCCTGCAGTGATGGGTCACCTTAGCCCAAACAACCAATAGGGAGGGAACTCAGCCCCACCCATAACCAGACAAGCAGATTAAAGTTTTACTGAGCTCTGCCCACCAGAGAAACAGTCAGCTCTACCCACCACCAGTCCCTCCCATCAGGAAGATTGCACAAGCCTCACAGATAGCCTCATCCACCAGAGGGCAGACAGCAGAAGCAAGAACTACAATCCTGCAGCCTGTGGAACGAAAACCACATTCACAGAAAGATAGACAAGATGAAAAGACAGAGGGCTGTGTACCAGATGAAGGAACAAAACCCCAGAAAAACAACTAAATGAAGTGGAGATAGGCAACCGTCTAGAAAAAGAATTCAGAATAATGATAGTGAAGATGATCCAGGAACTCGGAAAAGGAATGGAGGAAAAGATCGAGAAGATGTAAGAAATGTTTAACAAAGATCTAGAAGAATTAAAGAACAAACATCTAGAAGAATAAAAGAACAAACAAACACAGATGAGCAATACAATAACTGAAATGAAAAATACACTAGAAGGAATTAATAGCAGAATAACTGAGGCAGAAGAACCGATAAGTGACCCAGAAGACAGAATGGTGGAATTCACTGCTGCAGAAGAGAATAAAGAAAAAAGAATGGAAAGAAATGAAGAGAACTTAAGAGGCCTCTGGGACAACATTAAATGCACCAACATTCGCATTATAGAAGTCCCAGAAGGAGAAGAGAGAGAGAAAGGAACTGAGAAAATATTTGAAGAGATTATAGTCGAAAACTTCCCTAACATGGGAAAGGAAATAGCCACCCAGGTCCAGGAAACGCAGAGAGTCCCATACAGGATAAACCCAAGGAGGAACACAGCAAGACACACAGTAATCAAACTGAAAAAAATTAAAGACAAAGAAAAATTATTAAAAGCAACAAGGGAAAAACGACAAATAACATACAAGGGAACTCCCATAAGGTTAACAGCTGATTTTTCAGCAGAAACTCTACAAGCTAGAAGGGAGTGGCACAATATATTTAAAGTGATGAAACGGAATAACCTACAACCAAGATTACTATACCCAGTAAGGATCTCATTCAGATTCAACGGAGAAATCAAGAGCTATACAGACAAGCAAAAGTTAAGAGAATTCAGCACCACCAAAGCAGCTTTACGACAAATGCTAAAGGAACTTCTCTAAGTGGGAAACACAGGAGAAGAAAAGGGCCTACAAAAACAAACCAAAAACAATTAAGATAATGGTAATAGGAACATACATATCAATAATTACCTTAAATGTGAATGGATTAAATGCTCCCACCAAAAGACACAGGCTGCCTGAATGGATACAAAAAGAAGACCCACATATATGCTGTCTACAAGAGACCCACTTCAGACCTAGGGACACATACAGACTGAAAGTGAGGGGATGGAAAAAGAAATTCCATGTAAATGGAAATCAAAAGAAAGCTGGAGTAGCAATACTCATATCAGATAAAACAGACTTTAAAATAAAGAAAGTTACAAGAGACAAGGAAGGACACTGCATAATGATCAAGGGATCAATCCAAGAAGAAGATATAACAATTATAAATATATATGCACCCAACATAGGAGCACCACAATACATAAGGCAAACGCTAACAGCAATAAAAGAGGAAATCGATAGTAGCACAATAATAGTGGGGGACTTTGACACCTCACTTACACCAATGGACAGATCATGCAGACAGAAAATTAATAATAAGGAAACACAAGCTTTATATGACACAATAGACCAGAGAGATTTAATTGATATTTATAGGACATTCCATCTGAAAACAGTAGATTACACTTTCTTCTCAAGTGCTTATGGAACATTCTCCAGGATAGGTCAGATGTTGGGTCACAAATCAAGCCTTGGTAAAATTAAGAAAACTGAAATCTGTTCAAGAATCTTTTCTGACCACAATGCTATGAGATTAGAATAAATTACACGGAAAAAACATGAAAAACACAAACACACGGAGGCTAAACAATAACCAAAATCACTGAAGAAATCAAAGAGGAAATCAAAAAATACCTAGAGACAAATGACAATGAAAACATGATGATCCAAAACCTATGGGATGCAGTAAAAGCAGTTCTAAGAGGGAAATTTACAGCAATACAATCCTACCTCAAGAAACAAGAAAAATCTCAAATAAACAATCTAACCTTACACCTAAAGGAATGAGAGAAAGAAGAACAAAGAAAACCCAAAGTTAGTAGAAGGAAAGAAATCATAAAGATCAGAGCAGAAATAAATGAAATAGAAACAGAGAAAATAATAGCAAACATCAATAAAACTAAAAGTTGCTTCTTTGAGAAGATAAACAAATTGATACACCTTTAGCCAGACTCATCAAGAAAAAGAGGGAGAGGACTCAAATCAATAAAATTAGAAATGAAAAGGAGAAGTTGCAATGGACACCACAGAAATACAAAGCATCCTAAGAGACTACTACAAGCAACTCTATGTCAATAAAATGGACAACCTGGAAGAAATGGACAAATTCTTAGAAACGTATAACCTTCCAAGGCTGAACCAGGAAGAAATAGAAAATATGAACAGACCAATCACAAGTAACGAAATTGAGACTGTGATTAAAAATCTCCCAACAAACAGAAGTCCAGGACCACATGGCTTTACAGGCGAATTCTACCAAACATTTAGAGAAGAGCTAACATCCATCCTTCTCAAACTCTTCCAAAAAATTGCAGAGGGATGAACGCTCCCAAACTCATTCTACGAGGCCACAATCACCCTGATACCAAAACCAGACAAAGATACGACAAAAAGGGAAACTATAGACCAATATCACTGATGAATATAGATGCAAAAATCCTCAGCCAAATACTAGCAAACAGAATCCAACAACATATTAAAAGGATCATACACCATGATCAAGTGGGATTTATCCAGGGATGCAAGGATTCTTCAATATATGCAAATCAATCAATATGATACACCACATTAACAAACTGAAGAAGAAAAACCATATGATCATCTCAATAGATGCAGAAAAGGCTTTGGACACAATTCAACACTGATTTATGATAAAAACTCTCCAGAAAGTGGGCACAGAGGGAAACTACCTCAACATAATAAAGGCCATATATGACAAACCCACAGCAAACATCATTCTCAATGGTGAAAACTGAAAGAATTTCCTCTAAGATCAGGAACAAGAAAAAGATGTCTACTCTTGCCACTATTACTCAACATAGTTTTAGAAGTCCTAGTCATGGCTACCAGAGAAGAAAAGAAATAAAAGAAATAGAAATTGGAAAACAAGAAGTAAAACTGTCACTGTTTGCAGATGACATGATACCATACATAGATAATCCTAAAGAGGCCACCAGAAAACTACTAAAGCTAATCAATGAATTTGGTAAAGCTGCAGGATACAAAATTTCTTGCATTCCTGTACACTAACAATGAAAGATCAGAAAGAGAATTCAAGGAAACAATCCCATTCACCACTGCAACAAAAAGAATAAAATACCTAGGAATTAACCTAACTAAGAAGGTAAAAGACCTGTACTCAGAAAACTATAAGACACTGATGAAAGAAATTAAAGATGACACAAACAGATGGAGAGATATACCACGTTCTTGGACTGGAAGAATCAATATGGTGAAAATGACTATATTACCTAAAGCAATCTACAGATTCAATGCAATCCCTCTCAAATTACAAATGTCATTTTTTACAGAACTAAAACAAAAAATCTTAAAATTTGTATGGAGACACAAAAGACCCTGAATAGCCAAAGCAATCTTGAGGTAAAAAAAAACAGAGCTGGAGGAATCAGACTCCCTAACTTCAGTAATCAAGACAATATGGTACTGGCACAAAAACAGGAATATAGATCAATGGAACAGGATAGAAAGCCCAGAGATAAACCCACACACATATGGTCACCTTATCTTTGATAAAGGAGGCAAGGATATACAATGGAGAAAAGACAGCCTCTTCAATAAGTGGTGCTGGGAAAACTGGACAGTTACATGTAAAAGAATGAAATTAGAACACTTCCTAACACCATACACCTAAATAAACTGATTAAAGACCTAAGTGTAAGAGTGGACACTATAAAACTCTTAGAGGGAAACATAGGAAGAACACTCTGACATAAATCACAGCAAGACCTTTTTTGACCCAACTCCTAGGGTAATGGAAATAAAAACAAAAATAAATGAATGGCACCTAATGAAACTTAAAAGCTTTTCACAGCAAAGGAAACTATAAACAAGATGAAAAGACAACGTTCAGAATGGGAGGAAATATCTGAAAATCAATCAATGGACAAGGGATTAATCTCCAAAATACATAAATAGCTCATGCAGTTTAACATTAAAAAAACAAACAACCCAGTCAAAAAATGGGTAGAAGACCTAAATAGACATTTCTCCAAAGAAGATATACAGATGGCTAAGAGGCACATGAAAAGATGCTCAACATCACTAATTATTAGAGAAATGCAAATCAAAACTACAATTAGGTATCACCTCACACCGGTTAGAATAGGCATCATCAGAAAATCTACAAACAACAAATGCTGGAGAGGGTGTGGAGAAAAGGGAACCCTCTTGCACTGTTGGTGGGAATGTAAACTGATACAGCCACTATGGAGAACAGTTTGGAGATTCCTTAAAAAACTAGAAATAGAATTACCATATGACCCACTACTGGGCATATACCCAGAGAAAACCAGAATTCAAAAAGACACATAAGTAAGTCAGAAAGGGAGAAACAAATATCAGATATTAACGCATATATGTGGAATCTAGAAAAATGGTACAGGTTTGCAAGGCAGAAAGAGAGACACAGATGTAGAGAACAAATGTATGGACACCAAGGGGGGAAAGTCGGGAGGGTGGGGTAGTGGTGGTGGGATGAATTGGGAGATTGGGATTGACATATATATACTAAGAGGGATAAAATAGATAACTAATAAGAACCTGCTGTATTAAAAAAAGAAAATTCAAAAAAAAAAGAAAGAATCAAACTGCACCAAACTTCTTAATGCCAACACTAGAAATTAGAAGATAATGGAACATAACCTTCATTCTCTTCTGAGGAAAATTAATTACCAACCAAGAATTCTATATGCAGCTGAACTATACATTAAATGTGAAGATACATGTAAGGCACTTTCCAGGGGCGTGAAGTCTCAAAAAATTTGTTGCCTCTGTACTCCTTGTCAGTAAGCTATTGAAGGACATGATTCAGGAAGATAAGTATAAACCTAAAAGAGGACATGTGACCCAGCAAAAGAGGAGGATAGCGAGAAAATTAAAGAAAATTTCCAGGATGATGGATAAGGAAAATTTCAGGATGAAATCTCTAAATAGCAAGCTTAGAGAAAAACCAGACTAGAGCAGAATCATGGAGGGCTCCAAGAGGATATATTTTAAAAAATGAAGAGATATGACAGAAAAACTGATATATCTAATATATTCAGATAATTATACTTTTTTTTGGGTGAGTTTGTAAATGGAAAGACACAAGAATTCTGAGGCCAGAAACTTTGGTGTTTTGTTTACTGCTATATTCCCCCAAAGTCTAGAAAGTGGCTAGCACGTGGTGGGAAACTTTATAAATATTTGAGTGAATTAAAAAATTAATGAGTGCATGGAAAATTAAACAAGGCTTTTCTAAACTCTGGAAAAAACAACTTATTATATAAAAATTAAATTTAATAATTATATAGTAGATGGCTTAGCTGTGTAGAAATTATCTATAGTTTTATTGTAAACAAATTGTGATAGCTATATTGAGCTATATTGAGAAGACAGAAGAAAGGAAATAGCGTGTGTGTGAGTATGTATGTTAGAGATAGAGGAAGGGGAAGAGAGAAGGAGCGAGAAGAAGGAAGGGAGGGAAAAAGGAGAAAAGAGGGAGACAGCATGTAGATCGTTATCTGTGAGAGCTAAGTCATCTTTCATAGCAGAAAGTCAATACTTAATGCTACTTAAATCTGATGTTAAAAAATATGGATACAAATAGTAGAATAAACAGATTAAAACATATCTAAAACAGTAAAAACTTTTATCTCTAAAGAGTGGAAATTGGGAGTAGGTAGGAGTTGTAGAGGAGGCCACAATTTTTGCATAAACCTTGTTGAACAACTGACTTTTTAAACTATGTACATGCTTGATTTAATAGTAATAAAATTAAATTAAACTATAGCAAGTCATAAAAAGACAAATACTGGGAACCTACCTCAACATGACAAAGGCCATATATGACAAACACACACCTAACATCATACTTAACAGTGAAAAGCTGAAAGCATTTCCTCTAAGATCACGAAAAAGACAAGGATGCCCACTCTCACTTTTATTCAACATAGTTTCAGAAGTCGTAGCCACAGCAATCACAGAAGAAAAATAAATAAAATGAATCCAAATTGGAAAAGAAGAAATAAAACGATCACTGTTTGCAGATGACATCATACTATACATAGAAAATCCTGGGGCTTCCCTGGTGGCACAGTGGTTAAGAATCCTCCTGCCAATGCAGGGGACACATGTTCAAGTCCTGGTCCAGGAAGATCCCACATGTCATGGAGCAACTAAGCCCATGCGCCACAGCTACTGAGCCTGTGCTCTAGAGCCCACAAGCCACAACTACTGAAGCACGTGCACCTAGAGCCTGTGCTTCAGAACAAGAGAAGCCACCACGATGAGAAGCCCTTGCACTGAAACAAGGAGTAGCCCCGCTCACTGCAACTAGAGAAAGCCTGAGTGCAGCAGTGAAGACCCAATGCAGCCAAAAATAAAATCAATAAAATAAATAAATGTACATATATAAAACAGAAAATCCTAAAGATGCTACCAGAAAACTGCTAGAGCTCATCAATGAATTTGGTAAAGTTGCAGGATACAAAATTAATAAACAGAAATCTGTAGTATTTCTATACATTAACAGTGAAAGATCAGAAAGGGAAATTAAGGAAACAATTCCATTTACCATTGCATCAAAAAGGATAAAATAGCTAAAAATAAACCTACCTAAGGAGACAAAAGACCTGTATTCTGAAAACTATAAGACACTGATGAAAGAAATCAGAGATGACACAAACAGATGGAAAGTTATACCACGTTCTTGGGTTGGAAGATTTAATATCATCACAATGACTATACTACCCAAGGTAATCTAAGATTCAATGCAATCCCTATCAAATTACTAATGGCATTTTTCACAGAACTAGAACAAAAAAATTTTACAATTTGTAGGAAATACAAAAGGCTCTGAATAGACAAAGTAACCTTGAGAAAGAAAAATGAAGATGCAAGAATCAGGCTCCGTGAATTCAGACTAAGCTACAGTAATCAAAACAGAATGGTACTGGCACAAAAACAGAAATATAGATCAATGGAACAGGATAGAAAGCCCAGAAATAAACCCATGCACCTACAGTCAGTTAATCTATGACAAAGGATGCAAGAATATACAATGGAGAAAAGACAGTCTCCTCAATAAGTGGTGCTGGAGAAACTGGACAAATACATGTAAGAGAATGAAATTAGAACATTCTCTAACATCATACACAAAAATAAACTCAAAATGGATCAAAGACCTAAATGTAAGTCTGGATACTATAAAACTCTTAGAGGAAAACAGGCAGAATATTCTCTTACATAAATCGCAGCAATATCTTTCTGGATCTGTCTCCTAGAGTAATGGAAACAAAAACAAAAATAAACAAACAGGACCTAATTAAACTTAAAAGCTTTTGCCCAGCAAAGAAAACCATAAACAAAATGAAAAGACAACCTACAGAATGGGAGAAAATATTTGCAAACAAATGACCAACAAAGGATTAATCTCCAAAATATACAAACAGCTCATAAAGCTCAATATCAAAAATACAAACAACCCAATCAAAAAATGGGCAGAAGACCTAAATAGACATTTCTCTAAAGAAGACATATAGATGGCCAAAATGCACATCAAAAGATGTTGAACATCACTAATTATTAGAGAAATGCAAATCAAAACTACAATCAGGTATCACCTCACACCGGTTAGAACGGGCATCATCAGAAAATCTACAAACAACAGATGTTGTAGAGGGTGTGGAGACAAGGGAACCCTCTTGCACTGTTGGTGGGAATGTAAACTGATACAGCCACTATGGAGAACAGTATGGAGGTTCCTTAAAAAACTACAAATAGAATTACCATATGACCCAGCAATCCCACTACTGGGCATATACCCTGAGAAAATCATAATTAGAAAAGACACATGCACCCCAATGTTCATTGCAGCACTATTTACAATAACCAGGTCATGGAAACCACCTAAATGCCCATCGACAGACTAATGGATAAAGAAGATGTGGTACATATATACAATGGAATATTACTCAGCCATAAAAAGGAATGAAATTGGGTCATTTGTAGAGATGTGGATGGACCTAGAGACTGTCATACAGAGTGAAGTCAGAAAGAGAAAAACAAATATTGTATATTAATGCATATATGTGGTACCTATAAAAATGGTACAGATGAACCGATTTTCAGGGCAGAAAGAGAGACACAGATGTAGAGAACAAATGTATGGACACCAAGGGGGGAAGCGGGGGGTTGTGGTGGTGGTGGGATGAACTGGAAGATTGGGATTGACATGTATACACTGATGTGTATAAAATTGATGACTAATAAGAACGTGCTGTATAAGAAAATAAATTAATTAATTTAAAATTTTAAACAACACAAAAAGATATCACACACAAAAAAGAAAACCATAATTCAAAAAGATACATGCACTCCACCACTCATTGCAGCACTATTTACAATAGCCAAGACATGGAAGCAACTTAAATGTCCATCAACAGAGGATTGCATAAAGAAGATGTGGTACATACATACAATGGAATATTACTCACTTATAAAAAAGAACAAAATAGGGCTTCCCTGGTGGCGCAGTGGTTGGGAGTCCGCCTGCCGATGCAGGGAGCATGGGTTCGTGCCCCGGTCCGGGGAGATCCCACATGCCGCGGAGTGGCTGGGCCCGTGAGCCACGGCCGCTGAGCCTGCGCGTCCGGAGCCTGTGCTCCGCAACGGGAGAGGCCACAGCGGTGAGAGGCCCGCGTACCACAAAAAAAAAAAAATAATGCCATTTGCAGGAACATGGATGGACCTAGAGACTGTCATACTGAGTGAAGTAAGTCAGACAGAGAAAGACAAATATCATAGGATATCGCTTATATGTGGAATCTAAAAAAAAGGGTACAAATGAACTTATCTACAAAAGAGAAATAGAGTGACAGATGTAGAAAACAAACTTATGGTTAGGGGGAGGGATAAATTGGGAGACTGGGACTGACATATACAGATTACTATATATAAAATAGATAACTAATAATGACCTGCTGTATAGCACAGGGAACTCTACTCAATAGTCTGTAATGGCCTATATGGGAAAAGAACTTAAAAAAGACTGGATATATATATATATGTATAACTGATTCACTTTGCTGTACACCTGAAACGAACACAACATTGTAAATCAACTATACTCCAATAAAAATTAAAAAATAAAAATAACATTAACAGAAAAAAAAGAAAGAAAAGATACATGTACTCCAATATTCATTGCAGCACTATTTACAATAGCCAAGACATGGAAGCAACCTAAATGCCCATCGACAGATGAATGGATAAAGAAAATGTGGTGTGTGTATGTGTGTGTGTGTATATATATATATATATATGCACATACACTATATATACATATATAATGGAATATTACTTAGCCATAAAAAAGAATAAAATTCTTTTTATTTACAGCAACGTGAATGGACCTGGAGATTATCATTCTGAGTGAAGTAAGTCAGACAGAGAAATACAAATGTCCTATGATATCACTTATTTGTGGAATCTAAAAAATGATACAAATGAACTTATTTACAAAACAGAAATAGACTCACAGACATAGAAAAGAAACTTATGATTACCAAAGGGGAAAGGTGATAGGGATGGATAAATTAGGAATTTGAGAGTAACATATACACAGTACTATATATAAAATAGATAAACAACAAGGACCTACTGTATAGCACAGGGACTATATTCAATATCTTGTAATAATCTACAGGGGAAAAAATCTGTAAAAGAATATATATATATATCTGAATCACTTTGTTGTACACCTGAAACTAACATAACATTGTAAATCAACTATACGTCAATAAAAATAAATTATTTTTATTTATTAAAAAGACAAATACTGTATGATTCCAGTTAAATGTATCTAGAATAATCAAAGTGTAGAAACAGAAAATAAAATGGTGGTTGCTAGGGGCTGGAGGTAAGAGGAAATGAAGAGTAGTTATTAATGGGCACAGAGTTTCAGTTTTGTAGGATAAAAATTCTGGAGATTGGTTTTACAACACTGTAAATATGTTTACTATGATTAAATAGTATACTAAAAAATGGCTGAGATGGTAAATTTTATGTTATGTGTATTTTACCACAATTTAAAAAATTAATTATGGCAAAATTGTGCTAAAATAAGAATTCTTGGGTTCTGCTCCTGATAATAGCTGAGTAGCTCCTATAGGATCAAATCTACATGTAACAACTATAAACTCTGGGAGGAAAAAAATAACTTGAACACACTGAAAAGTGGCCAAAAGCAAGCAGAAACTGTAAGAGGATTAGCACTTAAAAGAAAACAGTGGCACTGGAAGAGTTCCCAATTTTTTTTAATGGCTTTTAGCTGAAAGTAGGCTTAAAGAACCAGAGGATAGAGTCTAGGCTGACCAAAGTAGCTAAAAAGTGAAAAATCTTGGAGTGGAGAGAGAGAAAGAGGAAAGCCTCAAATTCTATACAACAACCCTGCCAGTTTGGGCTAACCCCTGAACTACACATGAACAGGGCAGACTCAAGCAACCTATTTAAAGTTAAAATAACTCAATAGTGATTATCACTGCCACTTACTCCAGAGAGATAGAGCTTGGAATCTGAGTTCAGTTAAATTAACTGCCCACTAGCACACAGAAAATTAACATTGTTCAGAGAATTACAGGCATACCTTGAAGACGCTGCAGTTTTGGTTCCAGACCACCACAATGAAGTGAATATTGCAATAAAAGGAGTCACACAAATTGTTTGGTTTCCCAGTGCATATAAAAGTTATGTTTACACTATATTGTAGTCTATTAAATGTGCAGTAGCATTATGTCTAAAAAAAACCCCTTAATTAAAAAATACTTTATTGCTAAAAGATGCTAACCATCATCTGAGCTTTCAGCAAGTCATAATCTTTTTGCAATAGTAAAATCAAAAATCACTGATCACTATAACAAATATAATAATAATGATAATAACAATCATAATAATGTTAGAAATATTGTAAGGATTAGGAAAATGTAGCACGGAGATATAAAGTGAGCAAATGCTGTTAGAAAAATGGTGCAGATAGACTTGCTTGACACAAGGTTGCCACAAGCCTTCAATTTGTAAAAACCACAATTATTTGTGAAGCATGATAAAGTGAAGCATAATAAAATGAGATATACCTATATAACTGAATTCTAGAGTTACTCACAATGACCAGGAAACAATCCAAAACTACTAAACGTACAAAGAAACAGAAGAACGTGACCAACACTCAAAAGAAAAGCCAATTAGTGGAGACAAACCCCAAGATGAACCAGGTGTTAGAATTAGCAGACAAGGATTTTAAAGGAAAAAACACACCTGTAATGAATAAAATAGAAAATTTTAACAGGGAAATAGAAATTATAACAAAGATCCAAATGGAAATTCTAAAACCAAAAAAGCCAACATCTGAAATTTAAAAAAAAATCATTGTATGGGCTTAATGGCAGATTAGAAATAACAGAAGAGAGTTGATGAATCTGAGGATAGATCAATAGAAATTATTCAATATAAAGAATAAAGAAAAATAGATTTAAAAAAATTAGCAAAGAGCCAGGGACCTGTGGGACAATAAACTAAAGCTCTAATATACATGTAAACAGAGTTCCAAAAGGAGAGGATAAAGAGAATAGGGAAAAAATATATTTGAAAAAATACTGGCCCAAAATTCTTTATATTTCATGAAAAGAGCATTCTCAAACATTGATTTTTGGGGTGTAAACTGATTTAACTTTTTATGAAAAGCAATTTGGCAATGTGAATCAAGAATCTTAAAAGGATTTATACATACTTTAAGCTAGTAATTCTGCTTACAGGAATCTATTCCTAGGAAATAGGTAAAGTTAAAAATGTATGTACAGAAATGTTCCTCAAAGCATAATTCATTGTATAATAGTAAAACCTTATCCAATAACAGGCTTATTGATAAATATTGAGTAATAGTTGTCACACAATAAATATTTGTTAAATGAATTAATATCAAGTTTTCATAAAAAAGGACATCAGAAACTGGGATACACCAAAAAAAGCAAAAACTAAAATTCTATATAAGCATAATCCCTATTGCGATATAGAAATTATTATTACGAAAATGACAGAAAGGGGAAAAGGCCTCAGAGGATTGTCTCTGAATGGTAGGATTATGAATGATTTTTATTTTCTTCTTTACACTTTTCTATATTTTTCAAAAATTTATATTGTGAATATATTTATTCATATGATCAGAAAACTAGATTCACCAATATGAAGCTATAAATATATACCAAGCATATCCTTAATATCTGTGTGCTACATATTTTGCCTTCACCGACCACCCAAGTTTACCTTGGTCCAGAGCCACTCTCATTCATATCCAGACTGAGCTCTTGGGGTTTAGTAATGTCTTTATTAGCAACCAGTTCTCTTGATTTAAATACAGCTTGAGTTCTTAACCTGTAAAAATAAATTTAGACATAGAAATAGACCAAACAATACTAAAATTTGTATGGAACCACAAAAGGCCCTGAATAGCTAAATCTTGAGAAAGAAGAACAAAGTTGGAAGCATTACATTCTCTGATTTCAAACTATATTACAAAGCTATAGTCAAAACAGTACTGGCATACAATTCAACACTAAAACACCAAATAACCAGGTTAAAAAAATGGGCAGAGGATCTGAATAGACGTTTGTTCAAAGAAGACATACAGATGGCCAACAAGCACATGAAAAGATGCTTAACATCACTTATCATCAGGGAAATGAAAATCAAAACCATAATGAGATATCACCTCACACCTGTCAGAATGGCCATTATCAAGAAGACAGCAAATAACAAGTGTTGGCAAGGATGTGAAGAAAAGGGAATCCTCGTGCACTGTTGGTAGGAATGTAAATTGGTGTAGCCACTATGGAAAACAGTACAGAGATTCCTCAATAAATTAAAAATAGAACTATTATATGATGTAGCAATTCCACTCCTGGGTATTTATCTGAAGAAAACAAAAACGCTAATTATTCAACAGAAAAGATACATATGTCCCTGTGTTCACTGCAGCATTATTTACAATAGCCAAGATATGGAAGCAACCTTAGTGTCCATCAACAGATGAATGGATAAAGAAGATGTGGTATATGTATATAATGGAGTATTAAACAGCCATATAAAAGGAAAAAATCTTGCCATGTGCAACAACATGGATGGACTTGGAGGGTATTATGCTAAGTGAAATAAGTCAGACAGAGAAAGATAAATACTGTAGGATTTCACTTATATGTGGACTCTAAAAAACAAAACAAATGAACAAAAATAATGAAACAGAAACAGAGTCATAGATATAGAGAACAAATAGGTGTTTGCCAGAGGGGAGAGGGGTCAGGGAAGGTGAGAAATAGGTGAGGGAGATTAAGAGGTACAGTACAAATTTCCAGTTGCAAAATAAATGAGACATGGCTATGAAATGTACAGTATGGGGAATATAGTCAATAATTACGTAATATCTTTGTGTGGTGACAGATGACAACTAGACTTATTGTGGTGATCATTTTGAAATGTATAGATATATCAAGTCACTATGTTATATACCAGGAACTAACATAGTATTGTAGGTCAATTATACTTCAAAAACAAACAAAGAAACAAACTCATAGGAAAAAAAGGTGAGATTTGTGCTATCAGAGATGATAGGTAGGGAGAAGGGGAATTAGATAAAAGTAGTCAAAAGGTACAAACTTCCAATTATAAGATAAACAAGTACCAGGGATGTAATATACAACATAATAAATATAATGAACACTGCTGTATATTATATATGAAAGTTGTTAAGAGAGTAAACCCTAATGGTTCTTATCACAAGGAAAAAACTTTTTCTATTTAATTTTGTATCTATATAAGATGATAGATATTCACTAAACTTATCTTGGTAGTCATTTCATGATGTATGTAAGTGAAATTATCATGCTGTACACCCTAAACTTATACAGTGCTGTATGCCAATTATAGCTTAATAAAACTAGAAGAGGGGCTTTCCTGCTGGCGCAGCGGTTAAGAATCCACCTGCCAATGCAAGGGACATGGGTTCAATCCCTGGGCCGGGAAGATCCCACATGCCAAGGAGCAACTAAGCCTGTGTACCACAACTACTGAGCCTGCACTCTAGAGCCCGCGAGCCACATCTACTGAGCCCATGTGCCACAACCACTGAAGCCCGCGCACCTAGAGCCTGTGTTTCGCAACAAGAGAAGCCACCGCAATGAGAAGCCTGCGCACCACAACAAAGAGTAGCCCCAGCTCACCACAACTAGAGAAAGCCTGCACACAGCAACAAAGACCCAATGCAGCCAAAGATAAATAAATAAATTTATTTTAAAAAAACCTGGAAGTAAAAAGAGTAAATCAGAAATAAATAGAAGTGAGAAAAATACTAAATCAAAATACAAAATCAAATGAGTGAGTATACACACCCACACATACAAACTGACATATAAACAGTCACAAAGACCAATAAAACAGAATAGAAAACACAGAAATAAACCCTTGCATATATGGTCAACTAATCTTTGATCAGGGCACCAAGAATACACAATTGGGAAAGAATAGTCTCTTCAATAAATGGTTTTGGGAACAATGGACAGCCCCGTGAGAAAGAATGAAATTAGACCAGTATCTTACACGTTACACGTTACATAAGAATTAACTCAAAATGGGTTAAAGACTAGAATGTAAGACCTAAAACCATGAAACTCCTAGAAGAAAACATAGGTGGTAAGCTCACTGACACAGTCTTGGTGATGATCTTTTGGAGCTGACACAAAAAATAAAGGCAACAAAAAGCAAAAATAGATGTGGCACTACATCAAACTATAAAGCCTCTGCACAGCAAAGGAAACCACCAACAAAATGAAAATGAGACCTACCAAATGGGAGAAAATATTTGCAAATCATATATCTGATAAAGGGGTAATATCCAAAATATATAAAGAACTTACATAATTCAATAGCAAGAAGACAAACAATCCAATTAAAAAATGAGCAGAGGATATGAATAGACATTTTCCCAAAGAAGGCATACAGATGGCTAATAGGTACATGAAAAGATGCTCAATATCACTAATCATCAGGGAAATGCAAATCAAAACTACAATGAGATATCACCTCATACCTGTTAGAATGGCTATCATCAAAAAGACAAGAAACAACAATTGTGGTGAGGATATGGAGAAATGGGAATCCCTATATATTCTTGGTGAGAATGTAAAGTGGTACAGTCATTATGGAAAACAGTATGGAAGATCCTCAAAAATTTAAAAATAGAACTACCATATGATCTAGCAATTGGGTATTTATCTTAAGGAAATGAAATTTGTATCTTAAAGAGATGTCTGCACTTCCATGTCATTGCTGCATTAATCACAATAGCCAAGATATGGAAACAACCTAAGTGTCTATTGACAGATGAATGGATAAAGAAGATGTGAGATACACACACACACACACACACACACACACACACACACACACACACAGTGGA
>NC_041232.1:49714497-49731046 GCF_002837175.3 Physeter macrocephalus | reverse complement strand
ACACACACACACACACACACACACACACACACACACACACACAGTGGAATATTATTCAGCCAGAAAAAAGAAGGAAATCCTGCCACTTGCAACAGCATTCATGAACCTAGAGGACATTATGTTCAGCGAACATACCAACATACCAAAATATGTGAGACTAACAAACAGTGCTGAGAGGGAAATTTATGGCACTAAATGCTTCCAGTAAAAAAGAAGAAAAGTATCAAATCAATAATCTAAATTCCCACCTTAAGACAGAAAAAAAGAACAAGATAAATCCAAAGCAAGCAGAAATAAGGAAATAATAAAGAAATGAATGAAATAAATAAATGAGACCCATATTATCTTGATACCAAAACCAAAGATGGTATAAAAAAAGAAAACTACAGACCAATATCCCTCATACATATTGATGTAAATACCCTTAACAAAATATTAGTAAATAGAAATTTGTATATATAAAAAGTATTATACACTATGACCAAGGAGATTTATTCCAGGGATACAATGCTAGGTCAATATGAAAAAGAATAGTCAATGCAACCCAGCATATTGGCAGGCTAAAAAAGAAAAATCACACAATCACGTCAATTAACACATAAAAGGTACTTGACAAAATTCAGCAGTCATCATGAAAACTTTATATAATCTATGATAAAAATAAAAAATCAAACTATCAAAATTGAAAACTTTTGCTTTGTGAAAGATCCTTTTTGAGACTGAAAAGACAGGCTACAGATCAGGAGAAAATACTTGCAATCCACCTATCTGACAAAGGACTTATATCCTTTGAATATAAGGAACTCTCAAAACTCAATAGGAAAACAATTCAAACAATCCAGTTGGAATATGGCAAGAGATATTAAAGGGACAATTTACCCAAAAGGATGGAAGGAGGGCAAACTAGCAAATGAAAAGATATTCAATATCACTAGCCATTAGGAAAATGCAAACTAAGACAATGAGATATCACTACACACAGATTAGAACATGTCAAATAAAAACCTGTGACACTATCAAATGCCGGCAAGGATGTGGAGAAATGATCTTTTATACGTTACTGGTAGAAAAGTTTTTTAAACTAAATGTGGTATAAGCTAAGTATGATCTTACCATAAGATTTAGCAATCTTACTCCTAGTTTTCATTTGTAGAAACAAAAACCGTAGGTCACACAAAAACTTGTATTAGAATACATAGCAGCTCTATTTGTAGCAGAAAAAAACTGAAAACAACCAATTGTCCTTTAACAGATAAATGGTTAAACAAATCATGGTATATCCATATCATGGAATAGTACTCAGAAATCAAAAGGTACAATATATGCAACCACCTAGATGGATGTCAAGAACATTATGCTGAATGAGAAAAGCCAATATCAAAATTTCACATACTGTATAATTCCATTTATATAACATTTTCAAAAAAACAAAATTATAGAAATAGACAACATATTAGGAGTCTCCAGGGGTTAGGGATGGTGGGGGCAGAACATTAGAGTACAAAGGAAATCTTGGTGGTGCTGAAGTAGTCCTGTATTTTGATTGTGGTGGTGGTTACACAAATCCACACATGTGATAAAATGGCATAGAAATACACATACACACTGTACCAACGTTAATTTACTATTATAGTTGTATAAAATGTAGTCATTGGGAGAAGCTGGGTGAAGGGTACATGGAACCTCTCCATACTATTTTTGCAACTTCTATCAATCTAAATATAATTATTTCAAAATAAAAAGTTTTTAAAAATCTCTATACATATGCATAAACGTTTACAATTTATATACACACAAAACTTGTACAAAATCTGTGTTTCATAGCTCTTTCATCTAAGCTAGGGTGATCAAGAGAACAATAAAGACTTTATTATCATTATGCAGCACTACTGGAACATACAATGCTGTTCAAATGAACATGATGCCTAATCTAAAATTATCCATTCTCCCCTGCTAGACTGTGACCTCTTTAAAGACCGCACTTGAAAATTCTTTTACCTATCCCAAGTACCTAGAACCATTCCTCACTGAAGGAAAAATGTCAAGATGGAACTTCCAAAGAAATTCGAATTTAAAAAATATTAGGCAAAATCTGAAAATGAAAGAAAATTAACCCCAAGAAGTAAAAGAAAATAACACTAGTATTAAGTGTGTCTGTATAGGATCTATGTGTCTAAGAATGCGCACAAAGGGGAAATGGTATGTTTTACCAAGGAGGAAATGGCAGGGAAAGACACACACACACACACACACACACACACACACACACACACACTTCCCTTTGAAAACTTGAAACTTACTTTTTAAAAAAGACATAAATGCCATATTTTCTTGTGTTTAAAATACAATTGTGTCTGATTTATTACTATTTTTAAACAAAGATAACAAACTTTATGACTCTGCATGTAAAACTATGCTGAACACTACATGATATAAAACAGGACTTTAGCTTTTGAAACACTGTTCTCAGGGAAAACTTGTTTGAGGAAGAACAGTTTAAATGTGGGTAAGTGTATAAGAACTGGTTATTGAACAGGCTATGCTTCATGACCAGAAAAGACTGAATTTAGAAGGTTCCCATCATTTGTTGCATGGAATGATGACAGCTAGCCACACTTCAGTCTGATTTCACATCCTGAAATCTCAAGCTTTTACTTAATGGTAATATTCTCTACAATGACATCAAACAGCAAAGGATTTTGTGTAATCGTAGTATTTAAAAATACTGTCTTTCAAATCCAGCAAAAATTATACCGGACTGCTGAGAAGTAGATATTCTAAGCTAACATTTTGGAAGACAAGGTAATCTTTCAAGTCTTCCCCAAAAGACAGTGCAATATACTTGGAAGTCATAGCTGGTGTGCATCTTGAGCAAACCAAAGTCCCAAGGAACTTCTGTTCCTACACATCTGTTATAGTAACACAGCTGTCATTTTATACTGTGTTCTCCAAGCTATAGATACTGCTGAAAGAACAGGTAGGACTCACCAGTTATAGTCCAGTCGAGACTGATGAAGCTGCTGCTGTTTTAGGAGTAGTTTTGTCTCCTGCTGGGCCAGTAGATGCTGAAGGCGTTCCTTTTCAATTTCCAGCTCCATTTTCTGAAGCATGAGTTGCTGCCTTCTATCTTCTGAGAGCTGCTTTTTGATATCAGTTTCACTAGGCTGCAGTGCCCCTTGGCCACGCATCAGAGACGCCCAGGAAAGCCCACAATACCTGCATGATTCCAGATGTGTCTTGGAATATTGAGGGACCATGTTTGTCGGATGGCTCTCACGAACATGATCCGCATTTTCAGAAAGTCTATGACCACAACACTGACTAGATGGAGTAGCCTTAAGGTGTTGGCATTCCTTCATCTTCAGTTCCTCTGGTGGAACGTTCTCTGTAGGGACTGCATCTACTAGTTTTTTCCCTGGGGATCCATAATTACATGTTCTGGTCTCCGATGGCACTTTGTCCACATCCTCTTTGGGATAATGAAGGGCTGCTGGTTTCAAAGAATTATTCCTAAATTCCGCAAGGGATTCTGAAGCTGAGTCCTGATTTGCAGACTTAGGCCTTTGCTTGGTTTGAGTGTGGGTTTGTGGTTTGGCTTCACTCAAGTAGGAACCATCCAGTTCCACAGATGAAGACCAAAGAGTGCTTTTCCTACTGGATACCTAAAAGGAACCACAAGATCACTTGTCAAATAAGAGCACAATAGGAGTTCTTTTGACTTTTCAGAAATCAGTGATATATGTTTACCAAGAACAAAGCTGTGTTTTTGTCTTCTTAATTAATGATAGTATTCACATAGCTAAACAGACATGTGCCATAAAGCTAATCTCATTTTCAAACAATCTACATTTCAGTAAATCCACAAGGATGAGAAAAAGAAAGTGTTGCCACTCGCTGCTTAAGCAAGATTTCAGGAATTGCAAATAATGAGGGGTATATAGCATCAACTTTGAGAAGAAGAAAAACATTGAATGTTAATGCCTTAAAATGTTTAATTTTGAATACTAAGCCAAGAAATCCATTCAGCCACCTTAAATATCCTTTGATTGGCCACTACACAGCATGAGATTTGATGTATAACATTTCACCTTATACTGAACAGGATGTTAGTTACTGCTAGAAATTTGATGAGTTCTTATAAATATCTTTACAGCACACAGATAAAACCAACCACTTTCCACAAAATATGATTCTAACCAAAAGCAGTTATTTAAATACAAAACATATTTAATTTCAGCTGTAAACATAAGTGATTTTTCAATTATGCTGTTCAAGTGATTACAGTCTGATAGAACTCAGGCAGAAAGGAAGCAGTTGCAAACTACCTTTGACACGCCAGTAGAGTGAGCTTTCCCAACATTTTAGCCTCAAGCCTGTTTTATGAAGGAGAGCAAAACAGTTTATTATCAATGACTCTCAAACTTTAGGATGTATCAGAATCACCTGGAGGGCTTGTTAAATGTGAATTGCTTGGCTTACTCCCCAGAGTTTCCAATTCAGTAACTCTAGAGCAGAGTCGGAGAATCTGCATTTTTAACAAGTTCCAATCTGGAACCACACTTTGAGAACCACTGGTCTGTACCATGGGTCATTGGACTGCTCCTTTGTCCCTCTTTTAAGGACCATTTTGATTACATCGTGCTTACCCATGTAATCTTGGCTAATTTCCTCATCTCAAGATCCTTAACTTAATCACGTCTGTAAAGCCTCTTGTCATACAAAGTCGCTTGTGCCATATAAAATGACAGTTACAGGTTCCAGGACTTAGGACATGGACATGTTTGGGAGGCTATTATTCAGTTTGCCCCAACTTCTTTTAAAGTAAGAACTAATTCATAAACAGTTGAGATGGTTATGTATTCCAGAGACATGTACTCTAGAATGAATGAATAATTGAGATCCCTAGCAGAGGGGGAAAAAAAATCCCACTAATTTACTTTGCAATAGTTGAAAATGATGAACTGATTGGTAATAAGTGTCACCTAACATATATATAGCAATACAATTTTTCCTCTCCTATGATAAAAGAGGGCTATTACAATGACTCTTTTAAGATTTTGAGTTTCTAAAGCAATGTTAAAGGAGTTCTATTTCAATGAGAATGAGCCACATCTGGGGAGATGACTTGGGCCTCTTCAAAGAAGCCATGCAATTTTATATGCTGAGCAGATGACACTGAGCAGATGACAAGCTACATAAAAGGAACTAGTTCTAGGGCAAAATTTATGATAAACTACCTCATTAAAAAAATTAACCTTATTTTACACCTAAAGGATAACTCTAGTTCACATTAATCTCCCCTACTCTGAACTTCTGTAGCACTTATTGTCAACAGAAATATTTAACATTTATCACCTGTTATTTTGTATGATAAACCATCTTTTTATAGACTATACTTTTTTTTTTTTTCTTTTTGTGGTACGTGGGCCTCTCACTGTTGTGGCCTCTCGCGTTGCAGAGCACAGGCTCCGGACGCGCAGGCTCAGCGGCCATGGCTCACGGGCCTAGCCGCTCCGCAGCACGTGTAATCTTCCCGTACCAGGGCACAAACCCGTGTCCCCTGCATCGGCAGGTGGACTCTCAACCACTGCGCCACCAGGGAAGCCCAGATTATACTTTTAAAATGAGAAATAAATTTTTTAAAAGTCCAGAAACTTAAATCAACTATTTTATATCATCATATAGTTTCTAATCCATGTATCATTAATATAACAGTAGATAGCATGTGTATATTATTTTATATTCTCATTTTTGTTCCTTAACATTATTTACATATGTGCATTTTTAGGTATTTACATAGCTTATACTTACTTTAATGGTGCTGAGTGTTACATTATTCACAAATGTCAGGTATTTGGAATATTTCTAAACTATTTTGTAGTTAGCTTTTATGTTTTTGAGAGGCACTAGAACTTAATGATTTCCATGCATGCTTTGCTTAAAGAGAATACTGCTTTGCCAATTACCTGCTGGGTGACTGTGCAACTTGGCAGACCGAATTCTAAGATGGTCCTCAAGATTCCCATCCTTTTGGTGTCCCCACCCTGTATTATCTCCTCCCCTTAAGTGAGGGTAGAACTTGTGAATATGATCAGATCAATCCTGTGGTTATGTTACCTTATATGGCAAAAAGGACTTTGCAGATGTAACTGAGGCTCCAGCTGACTTTGAATTAATAAAAAGCGAGATTATCTAATGCGGGCCAGACCTAGTCAGGTAAGCCCTTTAACAGAGGGTCTGGTGCCCTCCCCAAGATCAGAGATTCTCCTGCTGGCCTTGAAGAAATAAGCTACTGCGTTGTGGGAGGGCTTTTTTTTTTTTTAAAGATTTTATTGAAGTAGAGTTGATTTACATGTTGTGTTAATTTCTGCTGTACGGCAAAGCGACTCAGTTACACATATATATTGGGTTGCCCAAAAAGTTCATTCAGTTAGTGAATACATTGTTCAATAAAATTCTTGGTGAAAATGAAAAAATGTGTCTTTTATTTTTACTTAAAACCGAATGAACTTTTTGGCCAAACCAATATATTCTTTTTCATATTCATTACGGTTTGTCACAGGATATTGAATATAGTTGCCTGTGCTATACAGTAGGACCTTGTTGTTTATCCATCCTATACGTAATAGTTTGCATCTGCTAACCCCAGACCGAGATATAGAGAACAGTCTTGTGGTTGCCAAGGGGCGGGGGGGGGGGCAGGGGAGGAATGGGAGTTTGGGATTAGCAGAGGCAAACTATTATACATAGTGTGGGATGGCTTATGGAGAGGCTCATGTGGCAATGACCTCTGGAGCAGAAGGCAGTTTCCAGACAACAGTGAGCAAGAAAATGAGGCACCTACCATACATACGCAAGGAAGTAAATCCTGCCAACAACCCACCGAATGTAGCCCAGCTGGCATCTTGATTGCAGCCTTCTAAGACCCTGACCATAGGACCCAACTAAGCTGTGCCAGACTCTTGACCCACAGACACTGTGAGATAGTAAATGTGTGTTGTTTTAAGCTGCTAAGTTTGTAGTAATTTGTTACACAGCAATAAAAAACTAACATAGCATATTATCCAACTTGCCTGAGCCTCAGGTTCCTCAACAGAAAAACGGGTAAAAAATAACAGCTACATCAAAACTGAACGTGGTGGTGAAACAGATGAGCAGTTATCAAGGGTGCTAATTTATAAGGGTACTAATTTACAAAAAGGAAACGCAAACCTTATATTTACCCAACTTCTTCCAAGGAGAACATTGTGGTGTATGTGTGTGGGGGGAGTGGGGTGGGGTGAGATCACCAAGGGGCATGTTCAGTTACAACAGATTATCTCTGAACTGTCTTCAAGGAGAATGAGTTCAGTTATCTATCTTTATTTTGCTACAGTGAGGTTTGTAGTTGGGCCAGAGTTGAATTGCTTGAGATAATAGAGAGGTTCTTCATCTTTCTCCTTCATATAAAGGATGTCAGTCCTAACACTAACATCTTGCACTGCCTCTTAAGGTTGTTGTGATGATTAGATGAGATAATTCATATAAAGTGCTTTGGATGGGGCTTAATTTGCCTTTGGGACACACAGAAGTCACAGTGGGCCTAAATGAAACAGATGTATTTTTCTTTCTGGCGCTGCTCCATGCTTTCTATATGATATTTACAAATATAACTTCTCTTAACTAAGGCTTAAACTAACAACAAATCCCAAACTGCTGTCTCTGGTATATAGGTTTGATATGAATTTTTCAGATATATAACACTAACTTAGAAACCATTAGGTATTTTTTTAAATGGAGGCATAACTTATACATAATAAAATGCACATACCTTAAGTATACATCTTGATGAATTTTTATACTTTCATTTACCCATGTAATCATCACCCAGATCAAGTTATAGAACAATTCCATTACCCCAGAAAGTTCCTTTGTGTCCTTTCTAGTCAATATCACATCCTCACACTCCCAGGAGTAACCATTATTCTGATTCTTATGATCATAGATTAGTTTTGCCTATGTTGAACTTCATATAAATGGAATCATACAGTATGCTACCCTTTTGTACCTGGTTTCTTACGTTCAACATAATTTTTGAGTATCTTCTATGTTGTTGTGTATATCAATAGTTTATTCTTTTTTACTGCTGCATAGTACACTTCATTGTATGAATAAAGCATCATTTGTTTATCCTTTTATTGGATTAGGTTGTTTCCAGTTTAGGGCTATTATATATAAAGCTGCTATGAATATTCTCATACAAGCCTTTTTTTTAGACATACGCATTTGTTTCTCTTGGGCACAGGGCAGGCATATTTGACTTTATTAGAAACAGCCAATAAGCTTTCCAAAGTGGTTATTCTGTTTCACATCCCCATCTGCAAATTAAGAGAGTCCCAGTTGCTTCACATTCACAGCAACACTTGCTAGTGTGTTTCATTTTTAGACAATCTGGTGCCTGTATAGTTAAATAACACTGTGGCTTTATTTTCCATTTCCCTGATATGTAATGATATTAATGAACATATGCTTGTTGGTCATTTGGATATCTTCTTTTATGAAATTCTTGTTGAAACTAATATATTTAAATAATTCAAAATAATTTTTAAAGGAGTGAAGATGAGAAATGAAAAATGAAGGTCAGGGAAGACAATTTCATGCAAATTGTTTCTGATGAGATAACTTGGCTCTAAATGGTCACCTTCATTGACCACTGAATGCAGAACATGCTCCCAGAAGACCCTGTCACTTTGGCTGTTCTCAACTCAGAGTTTATCATATACTGCGCTAAATGTTTTACATATTCAACCTATTATTCTTAACAATAATTCTGTAAGGTAGTTATTATAATCAGCATTTTACAGATGAGAAAATGAAGTTCATGGAATCAACACAACTTTCCCAAGGTCACATCAATACAATATGTGAGACATGGGACTATGCCTCACTCCAAATCCATAACCTTCCATTGCTTCCTGCTGTAGATCTTTTTAAAAAAATTCTTTAATATGAAATACATTAAATATAGAAAAGTACACAAAACAATTATGAGCAAGGCAATGCCCAATGTAACTACCATCCAAGAAGACGACCCTTGTCTTCTGTACTCAGAAGACCCTGATGGCCCTGAGCAATCACCACTCTCTACCTCTCTTGCCAAAGGGAACGACTACCTTGACTTTAATGGGAATCACTTCTTTGCTTTAATACTTCTCTGATTAAATAGCCATACTAGAATTCAGTTTTACCTGCTTATTTTTAAAGTATAAATGAAATCATATGATATACATTCTTTTGTGTTTAACTTCTTTCACCCAAAGTTATATTTGTGAAGTTCATACATGGTGCTGCATGTGGCTGTATTTTTATAGCTATATAGCAGAGGTCAGCAAATTTATTCTGTAAAGGGTCTGACAATAAACATTTTAAACTTTGCAGTCCATACAGACTTTGTCATAACTACTCAGTTATGCTTTTGTAGTGTGAAAGCAAGAGATAATACATAAATGAATAACTATTCTAGGAAAACCTTATTTGTAGACACACTGAAATTTAAATTTCATGTAATTTTCCCATTTCATGAAATATTCTTTTTTTCCCAACCATCTAAAAAGCTAAAACCATTCTTAGCTCATGAGTTGTACAAAACGATACAGTTAGCTAGATTTAGCATCCCACAGTTTGCCAAGTGAACTTGATAATTACGTTGCATGCTCTTCCATTTAAAGGAGTCTATGCATATCCTAAGATATGGTCAAAACTCAATAAGCAAACTGAACAATATGACTTGGGATGTGCTATCTATTTACATGTTTTCTGTGTGATGAAAATGAGCTGGACTGAGTGCTTAATTAGAAATAAACATAAAGCATGTAGAAGAATATACCTGGGCAGGACAAACACATTGTATAAATTAAAAAAAAATGTTTAGACAGAAAATGATCTATGGAAAACAACGGATAAAAAAATTAAGTTCAAAATGGTAGCATATTAGGATTTGTCTTATATAAAAGGTACCATAATCTTGGCTACATCTTTAGACTCTAGATGTGGCGGAAATGAAGCCATAAAATCTTTGACAGGGTATGCTGTGGCATTTACTGTACAAAAGAAAGATGAGGAGAAAATGCAGGCAATACTTGGCTTATGACAGAGTAGAAGCATAATATCTCTTAATTTGGGTAGACACAGGCCAATGACTAGATAAAAAAACATCTATGAGAAAAGTATAAGGTTTAAAAAAAGTGTGAGAGACTTATCTTGGACACAAAGAAGAATTTTCTGATACTGAAAGTTAGTAAATTTCTGAGTTGGAAGGTTTTCAGAATCTTTAAGATACTCTTTTAAAATATGACAGATATTTTTAAAAGACTTCATAGAAAATAAAGGATGTCTATTTTATAAACATTTATGATATGATCTTGTATGCATGCATGGAAGCACACACAGGTGTGTAGGTACATATATGAACATACACATTCCTATGGTGATCTAGGGCTTTCCGGTGTTCTCACATAATAAAAATTAACTGCAGTATTGCTTTGTGAAATACCATCAACAAGTCAACAGTGATGTTTATAAATTTCTGCAAATCATTTTTGCAGGCCTGGCCAATCTCTGCTATGAGCCGTAAGGAGAGAGCCAAACTAAACTGCAGTAATTATTTCCTGCAACAGGTTGTTAATTACATAATTAGGAAGAGATTACTTACAATGCATTTATGAGTTGTTAACTACAGGATTAGTCAATAGTACCAACAGATCTTATTGGTATTCATTTCTCTAATGGTAAATAATAATTTACGATCCTGGCAAGCACCCTATTAACAATCCTCATATTCCCACTGATAGCCTTATAAGAATAATATTCTCAATTTTGTAACTTCAGAATTTCCCCCATCCTCTTTATTTTATGATGAAGTCAGAAATTCAAGAGCTAGATAAATATTTCTAAACCTAAACTACTGTGTATGGGGCAGGTCATTGTATTACCCAGAACATTTGGAGTTAATATTAAATAAGGCACAGAATGACAAGCTGCATTTTTAGTCAAGCTTACATGAACCAGTTGTCAAGCTGACAGAAGCTACGTAATGCAACAGCTGCACTGTATGGTTTGCCAAAGTCTCATCCCAAATAAATGTTCATTCTCCCCAGTGCAATTAACTCTCCTATACTGGCAGATTTTGCTAGAAGATCATCAAGGTAGATTACCTTCTAGTGTTATGAACTAAATACTTACAGGTGTTATATCATCAGTTATAACTTACAAACTTTGGCATTTAGCAAGACATCCAGGCAAATGAATCATCTAATTTATGAATTATTTATAAGAAATTCACAGCATGCTCCTGGCATCATCCATGGCCTTTTCCAGGTCATATGACACCAATTAGAGCTGAATTTTAAATTATTCAATAACCTGAACTCTCTTGTCGTTTAACATATAGATATCAACGCAGCAAACAAGTTAAATCTAATGGGCCCTCGAGGTTTAAGCTTCTCCACTGCACAATCGCTAAAGCTGCAGGCCATCAATGAAAGTAACAGAATGCAGCAGTCAAACACATTTGCAAGGCTCTAACTTTTTCTATTTCCCATAGGGACTGTAGCACAACCTAGGATTATTGAATCTAAAAGGCAATGAAGTCAATAATTACGAGATTTAAAAAGTATAGGCACACAAGATTGTACAAAAGACAGAATATTAGCAACAGATACCAAACGCGGTACCAACTCTTAAGATACATACAATATAGGCCTGCCAAAATTTTTAACAGTAATTACCAGACTCAGAAAAGGCTAAGCCTCATATTCTTTAATCATTACTACATTTCCTGAAAGCTGGAATGTGTTGATTTGCTATAAAAATAAATACAGAGCACAGAATAATTGACGGTATACTTAAGATCAAAATACCTTGATTAGAATTCCAGTACAGCTACTTAGGAATTCTATTATTTTTGGCAAGTCATTTTACATCTCTTAGGCAATTTAGATGTTAGTAAAATGGTTGGGTTTGATAAGCTCTATAGTTTGTGCTACCCTTAAGTGCTGAAAAACGCAGGGATTGGGTTGTTGTACCCCAAGGAAATGAGAGAAAAGGATAGATGAGAAATTATACCAATCAGTAAATGTTCACCTATCAACTAACAGAAATACTACAAAATTACTGAATGCCCCTTGGTTCTATTTCCCCTAGCAAATTCTGTGTTTTAACATTACTGCCTTACATGACTCACATGCTCAAGAACTTAAATCAGCATCTTAATTTATCTATCTGGTCACTAAATCTGAGAGAGACACAAATGAAGATTGAGTAAGACAAAAATACAGTTGTGAGGAGAGTCCTAAATATTTGATGGGATTTAAATATTTTGATGGGATGGGACAATCATTCACCATAGAAATACATAACCGTGGTACTGATTCAAATCACTTCCACGTATATGATCATAATTGCTAAAAGAAAAAAAAAGGAGCTTTATACATGGTTTTCTAAATCTACAAGAGGAAACAGATACCCAAGGCTAGCTTTAATTATTTAATGAAGATCAGAAAGAAGCTAAAATAATTTTTATAGAGAAAACGAGACAAAGACAAATTAGAAGTGGTGAGGACAATCTTCACAGGTACAAAATGAAAACAAGACATATTGAATAATAAAGCCAAGGGTACTTGGATTCAGTTAGGGATGCAGCACAAGAAAATGATCCAAAAGAGCTTACACCAGTTTTCCCCTGCCACTCCCTTGGCGTTACATTTGGACAGAGTATCCTGGGGCTCACTGTCCTCTCATATATCCCTCTAGTAACAGTCAGGCTCAAGGATGGAAACAAAAACTGCATGTAGGCAAGATGTTTCAATGCAGTTTTTCTTCTTAAAGGAAGCAAACAAGATTAGTTTGTGTCAAATGAAGGAAAGCTTTAACAAAGAGTTCTTAATACACCTTCTAGAAAACATAAAGTTAACACTATTTGAATGTGACCAACTGTCCCTGAAGGGGAAATCGGAATGCATTTATGTTGTTGGTTGAGTGGAAAAAGTATTTGTGTTATATTTTTGAGACTAGAAAATAAAAATAAACTCTCTTGAAAAAGAGCATTTACGAAATACCAAGAAATATAACCTATAGCCTACTTGCAGGAAATAGGAGGAAAGTAAAACCAGGCTCTTTATTATATCAAGATTTCCCAAAGTGAATCACAGTCCTTTTACTAAAGATTAGTGTCTTCCATATTCATTTTTTCCCCATATAAATGGCTGCAGACCAGAAATGTTGAAGAAACCTAATGAGAAGCATTTCTGAATGAACAAAAAACTACCAAACCAAAGAGATGGTCACCCTTAAAGGGCAAGCTCTTCTTGGGAGCTCAAGATTTTTTAGAATTCTTAGTCCTTTAATTATATAGTAACAAATCCTGACTTTTAAAAATTTAGAACATTTTTTACTAGCTATTTTAGTTTACTGTAAAAAACCAAGAGAAAAGATTTCATTTAGAAACTAATAAAAGATAAAATGAGTGATGCAATTTCCTAGTACTCAAATGCCCTAACTCCTTTTTCTATGCTTTGAAATTCTACTCTTGTTTTAAGGCTGGCTTACTACCACTGCCTCCCACTGTAGTTCCCTCACTTCCCAAGCTCAGATAAGCTGTGCCTTCCCCAGGAGGCACCCCAGGACAACTCTGTTCAGCCCTTTATTGTCGTATTTATTTCATCCTGACCTATCACAGTTAGCTGTTTTCACATCTTTAACTTTCTTTGTGATGTGTAAGAATGTACATTTCTCCTTGTGGAAATTGTGAAATCTTTGAGGGCAGTGACCTCAAAAAATACCATCACTTTCATCCATTGCTGTATCTCAATAAGAGATAATAGGTGCTCAATAATTTCTTTTTGCATACAGTTTGGCCCCTCTCTAGTACACATTGTACGGAACTTGAGGAGAGGGGCAATGTTACTCTCAATTTCATATTTCAATGACACTGGTCTTTATAAATAAAAGATACTTAAAGTAATAAATATTTGTGGAATGAACCAGTAAGCAGGAAGCAGGAGCAGCAACAGCCAAATGACCTAATTTGTATCCTAAAAAATTTGATAACTTAGTTTTACTTATTATAAAATATATTGTACTTTTTGCAGGAGCCACTTACTTCTTCTATAAGTACTTTTTTCCAATAAGTCTTTAAAAGTTAATAAAAATTCTATAAATGCAGGAAAAATTCCAACTATATCTCTCATTACACGGGGTCAATAAACATAGGGATCTCAATGCCTTATTTGGTTTGGATCTATAAAACAGTAAATTACAAGAGCACTTTTTGCTTTTGAGATGAGAATCTAAACATAAAGCAGATCATTATATTACTTTCTAAAATGTTCGATGAAATGGTTTTAAAATAAGAAACTATATTGAAAGACCACAAAATGTGTGCTATATCAACCTAGATTAGGGATAGGCAAACAGAATGGTTGTAAGACACACCTGAATAAAAGGCAACTAACTGCCTCAGGATTCCTACTTTGAGTTATTAAAAAAATATCAGTCATGACATAATTGACTTTCATATCATAAACAAGGCTGACATATTTTGAGAGAGACAACATTAAGTTCAGCAGGAAGATTTATGAAAATTTTGGACAAGCAGGGCCTTCAAAAATGTAAAGTTAATTGCGTTTTCCTCCAATCCTTTTTCAGTTAAGGGTGTCCTCCAATTTGTAAAAGATATTCCCAAACAAATACAGTCCTAGAACTATTTAAAAAAATACTTAAAATAATACATTATTAAGCAATATACATAATAAACAATAATACATAAATAAGCAAAACTTTTGCAACTAAAAGTCAAATCTTGCATATTTGTTTAACAATAGAAGGGAAGAGTATATATAAACAAAATACTATGGATAAACACATTTGGTATTATTATCCTCCTCCTGCTCTATAATTTTACCCAAAGGTATAGGCTGCCACCTTGGGGTGAGTGAGGAGGACAGGGATCTGGAAGTGTCCATGAGATACTGTCCTAGCTGCCGGGAATACAAAGTTTGATGAGAATCCCAACATTCATGGCTCTCAAATTTTGGCTAAGGAGGAAAACACTTTATGTGATAAGAGTGTTATTACAAAGAGTTGAGGACCATTAGTGATGCTACCTTTGCCTTTAGTGGGGGGAGGGGAAGTTGGGGCATTTTCATAATAGAGGGGACATTTAGACTAAATTATGGAAGATAGGTTGGAGTTTATTAATGACAAAGGTATATGTGAAGGTGTATAGTGTATGTAGGGTAGGACATTTTAGGCAGTGGGGAGAATATGAGTAGAAAACTGGAGATTATGAAAATAAACATGTATGGTGAACTCTAAGTAGTCCAGGGCATGGTGGACAGGGTGAGGCAGAATGAATGAAGCCAAAATGTCAAAGAGGTGGCAGAGTACAAATGGTGTAACTGCCATGTTAAAGAAGTTTCACTTTAAATTGTTTATGCCCACCTAATACAGAAGACAGCCAAGAAGCCATCTGTGGTGGGCAGTTGGAAGCAAACGAAATAACAAAAGGCAAGATAATCTACTCAGTACTTAAAGGAATCGAGACATGAAATATAAATGGGAGATAGTAAAAGACAAAAAAGGAAAGGAAGACCTATCATAGACCCAAACGTTAACTAAACGAATTAGTATAATTAAAATTAAAGTGTTTAGATCTACATATTATATTGAGTGATCTTTAGAGAGTAGGGGACTTGGTAGAGAGTAGGTGCCTAGCCAAGGCACAAAAAGGAACTATAGCAGGAGGACGGTACCAACAACCTTTCTACAATTTGTTGATTAAGTACCCTATAGAATTCCATCAGGATCCAGTACCTCCAAATTCTCAAAAGGGTTGGACAGAATACATTGTAGATTAGTTTGTTTTAAACCTCCCTTCATGAATAACTATGAGAACAAAATATATTATACATTTAAAAATCTGTTTGAAGGCATTGAAGTGTTACCAAGGCAGTGAGGACATGAAGGGGCCAAGATCCCAGATCAAAGGTAAACAAGAAGGAAAGAAAAAAAAAAAGACAAGTGCTCAGCAAGGTAACCCCTCCCCCCCCAAAAAAAGGTAAACAAGAAAAGTTAGCTTTACATTAGTTGCCACTCTTCTGTTCAAGACAGAAGGAAGTGCTAGCTGAGAAGCTGAGAAGAGCTTTAAGCAGTGTCACAGGGGTGGAAACAAAATTTAGATTTCAGAGCCTTCCAAGAAAGAGGTCTTGTCAAAAACCCCAGACTCTCAATTGAGACCCCTAAAAAGCTAGTAATAAGAATGTAATAGAAAAGCCCATACTACGATTGGACTTCAAATCCACTCAGTCTAAGACTGGGTTAAGGTTATTTGAACCATGCTAACTGCCTGCAAGAAGCAGAAGCAAATTCTCTCTGGAGAAAGATAACATCAAACAGAAACTCATATTATATCTAATTTTTCCACAGACAATGTCTAACATTCAATAAAAAATAATGAAGCAGGGCGTCCCTGGTGGTGCAGTGGTTGGGAGTCCGCCTGCCGATGCAGGGGACG
>NC_041232.1:49701754-49714429 GCF_002837175.3 Physeter macrocephalus | reverse complement strand
GAGCCTGTGCTCCGCAGCGGGAGAGGCCACAGCAGTGAGAGGCCCGCGTACCACAAAAAAAAAAAATTAAAAAAATAAAAAAATAATAAGGAAGCATACAAAAAGATAAAAATAACAGACTTACAAGAGAAAAAAAAAAGTCAATAGGAATAGAACCACAAGAGGTTTACAGATTGACATTAGCAAACATGGACTTTAGAATAATTGTGATTTATGTGATTAAGAAATTAAATGATATGATGAAGATATTGCAGAGAACTGGAAAATAGAAAAAATCAAATGAAAATTTTAGGACTGAAAATACAATTAAAAACTTATCAGCAGATTTGCTATATCTGAGGAGACAATTAGTAAACTGGAATAAAAGTCCAAAGATAATATCTAGACTAACATGAAGAGAGGCACATAAAAGGATGGAGACATATAAAAGAATGTGTGAAACATGATGATAAGAGCCTAAAATAAATGTAATTATAATACTAGAAGAAGGGAAAAAGACAGAATGAGGAAGAAGTAATATTTGAAGAGATAATGCAGAGAAGTTTTCAAAACTGTTATCAAGCCACAAATTTAAGAAGTAGTGTGAATCCAAAGGAGGATAAATACAGAGAAAGCCAAAATCCACCACAGAGCACATCATAGTAAAATTGCTAAAAATCAAGGACAAATAAAAAATTCTCAAAAGCCAATAGAAAAGTAGGCACTTTACAAACTTCAAGGAGACAATAATAAAACTTACAAATGACTTTTAAAGTTAAAATAATTCTATTACCTAGCAAAAATATTCAATAAAAATGAAAGTGACAGATTTTTGCTTCCAGTCTTGAGTAGTTCAGAATTTAACCTCCAAACTTAAACAAGAAAAACCGCTATCTCAAGAGTAGGAAACAGGTAGCAGAGACTGTGTTGTCTGAGAGAAAAGAATAAAATTCAGTGAATTCAACAATAGCCTATGTTTTCTACCTGAAGGGAACTTCTAAATTGCAGCACAGAGAAGGAGGAACACAAATGGAGCTCAGCAATCTCATTGAGTTGAGGAATCAGAGATTAGAGTTGGGGGAAGCAGAAATGGCTAGTATTTGAGGGACTAAGTATCCAAGGGAAGGGAGCATAAGGGTCTGCTCAAGTCTTTGGCTGAATACCAATCTGTGCGGGTGCAGGATGAAAACTGATGAGGAACTCCAGGGAAAGAACAATTACGGGGAAGCTGCAAAAAGAACAATGCACAAAACTCAAGAGATGGGGAATTCATACCAGTCAGAGTGGAGAGGTCTCAATGAATACAACAGCATTCAAGACAGATCACAAAAGGGCCACACCTTAGGTGTGTGGCAAAATTAACCCTGGAGTAAAGGTTAAACTAGAATTACTCTAAAACAGCTTAAATAAAGGCCTTGAATTGATCAAACTAATCTTAAAGCAAACTTACTGCTGTCCAGAACAAACCTCAACATTTTGTAGAGGAACACAACCAAATTCAGCACTGAACAACAGAAAGTTCATAAAGTATGACATTCAATTACTAGACAAATGAAGAAACAAAAATGTGACCCATAACCAGAAGAAAATCAATCAATAGAGGTTGAAAAATAACAGAAATGATGGAATTATTTTAAAAAGACCTAAAATGAGCTACTACAAATATGTTCAAAGATATTATGGGGCTTCCCTGGTGGCGCAGTGGTTGCGCGTCCGCCTGCCAATGCAGGGGAACCGGCTTCGCGCCCCGGTCTGGGAGGATCCCACGTGCCACGGAGCAGCTGGGCCCGTGAGCCATAGCCGCTGGGGCTGCGCGTCCGGAGCCTGTGCTCTGCAACGGGAGAGGCCACAACAGTGAGAGGCCCGCGTACCGCAAAAAAAAAAAAAAAAAAAAAAAATCAATAAAAAATAATGAAGCAGGGCGTCCCTGGTGGTGCAGTGGTTGGGAGTCCGCCTGCCGATGCAGGGGACGTGGGTTCGTGCCCCGGTTCGGGAGGATCCCGCATGCCATGGAGCAGCTGGGCCCGTGAGCCATGGCCGCTGAGCCTGCGCGTCTGGAGCCTGTGCTCCGCAGCGGGAGAGGCCACAGCAGTGAGAGGCCCGCGTACCACAAAAAAAAAAAATTAAAAAAATAAAAAAATAATAAGGAAGCATACAAAAAGATAAAAATAACAGACTTACAAGAGAAAAAAAAAAGTCAATAGGAATAGAACCACAAGAGGTTTACAGATTGACATTAGCAAACATGGACTTTAGAATAATTGTGATTTATGTGATTAAGAAATTAAATGATATGATGAAGATATTGCAGAGAACTGGAAAATAGAAAAAATCAAATGAAAATTTTAGGACTGAAAATACAATTAAAAACTTATCAGCAGATTTGCTATATCTGAGGAGACAATTAGTAAACTGGAATAAAAGTCCAAAGATAATATCTAGACTAACATGAAGAGAGGCACATAAAAGGATGGAGACATATAAAAGAATGTGTGAAACATGATGATAAGAGCCTAAAATAAATGTAATTATAATACTAGAAGAAGGGAAAAAGACAGAATGAGGAAGAAGTAATATTTGAAGAGATAATGCAGAGAAGTTTTCAAAACTGTTATCAAGCCACAAATTTAAGAAGTAGTGTGAATCCAAAGGAGGATAAATACAGAGAAAGCCAAAATCCACCACAGAGCACATCATAGTAAAATTGCTAAAAATCAAGGACAAATAAAAAATTCTCAAAAGCCAATAGAAAAGTAGGCACTTTACAAACTTCAAGGAGACAATAATAAAACTTACAAATGACTTTTAAAGTTAAAATAATTCTATTACCTAGCAAAAATATTCAATAAAAATGAAAGTGACAGATTTTTGCTTCCAGTCCTGAGTAGTTCAGAATTTAACCTCCAAACTTAAACAAGAAAAACCGCTATCTCAAGAGTAGGAAACAGGTAGCAGAGACTGTGTTGTCTGAGAGAAAAGAATAAAATTCAGTGAATTCAACAATAGCCTATGTTTTCTACCTGAAGGGAACTTCTAAATTGCAGCACAGAGAAGGAGGAACACAAATGGAGCTCAGCAATCTCATTGAGTTGAGGAATCAGAGATTAGAGTTGGGGGAAGCAGAAATGGCTAGTATTTGAGGGACTAAGTATCCAAGGGAAGGGAGCATAAGGGTCTGCTCAAGTCTTTGGCTGAATACCAATCTGTGCGGGTGCAGGATGAAAACTGATGAGGAACTCCAGGGAAAGAACAATTACGGGGAAGCTGCAAAAAGAACAATGCACAAAACTCAAGAGATGGGGAATTCATACCAGTCAGAGTGGAGAGGTCTCAATGAATACAACAGCATTCAAGACAGATCACAAAAGGGCCACACCTTAGGTGTGTGGCAAAATTAACCCTGGAGTAAAGGTTAAACTAGAATTACTCTAAAACAGCTTAAATAAAGGCCTTGAATTGATCAAACTAATCTTAAAGCAAACTTACTGCTGTCCAGAACAAACCTCAACATTTTGTAGAGGAACACAACCAAATTCAGCACTGAACAACAGAAAGTTCATAAAGTATGACATTCAATTACTAGACAAATGAAGAAACAAAAATGTGACCCATAACCAGAAGAAAATCAATCAATAGAGGTTGAAAAATAACAGAAATGATGGAATTATTTTAAAAAGACCTAAAATGAGCTACTACAAATATGTTCAAAGATATTATGGGGCTTCCCTGGTGGCGCAGTGGTTGCGCGTCCGCCTGCCAATGCAGGGGAACCGGCTTCGCGCCCCGGTCTGGGAGGATCCCACGTGCCACGGAGCAGCTGGGCCCGTGAGCCATAGCCGCTGGGGCTGCGCGTCCGGAGCCTGTGCTCTGCAACGGGAGAGGCCACAACAGTGAGAGGCCCGCGTACCGCAAAAAAAAAAAAAAAAAAAAAAAAAAAATTTAAAAAGATATCATGGAAAACATGATAAGGAGAGAAATGTAAGAAATATTTTTTTTAAACATGGAATTTCTGGGAAAGAGAAATATAACGTGTTAAATGAAACTTTCACTTTATGAGATGAACAGTACATTAGATCCTGCAGAAGAAATGAACAGTGATCATGAAGATACAGAATGACAAATTATCCAAAATGAAGCAGAGAGAAAAAAAAATTAAGTGAGTCAGTGAAAGAGAAAGGGGAGGGGAGGGGAGAAAGAAATAGAATATTGGTAACATTTGTAAAATATGAAACAATCTAATGTTTTTATGTATGAATATTTGTGTTTCTATATATACATACACGCATATATGTATACATACATGTGTACATACTCACACATACTAGAGTGCCAGAAGAAAACAATGGGGGGGCAACAGAAAAAATATTTGAAGGGATAAAAGCCTAAAATTTTTCAAATTTGTTGAAGAAGCTCAATAAAGCCTGTGTGGGAAAAATATAAAGAAAACCACATCAATGCACATCCCAATAAAATAACTGAAAACTAGTGATAAGAAAAAAAATCTCAATAGTAACCACAGAAAAAGGAAACATTACATATAGAATATAAAGAACTATGGCAGACTTCTTACTAGAAATTATGCATGCCAAATGACAAAGGCATGATATCTTTAAAGAGCTAACAGAACTATTGACCTAGAATTCTATATGCAATGAAAATATCCTTCAGAAATAAAGAAGAAATGATTTTTTTCCCTCAGAAAAACAAAAGCTATGATAATTCATTGACAGCAAATCTGCACTGCATGAAATGTCAAAGAAGTTTTTCAGGCACAGGCAAATGACACCAGATAGAAACCTGGACCTGGTAAAAGAAAAATAAAATGTTACAAATAGTAAGTTAGTTACAAATGATCACTAAGCAGATAATATAAAAGGTTTTCTTTCTCATTAATTGATCTCTTTAAAAGATAATTGATTGTTTAATGAAGTAATAACAATGTATCAATATTTTAAATATATGTAGAAGCAAAATGTTTCACAACAATAGCATCAAGGACAAAAGCATATTGATATAAAGTACATATATTCTATATAACATGGAATGATAGTATGTGAAAGTAGAATGTGTTAAGTTAAAGGTTAACATTATAAAACTTAGAACCACTAAAAAACAAAACAGAGAAGCATAGCTAATACATCAATAGGAAATCCTAAAACATAATCAATTAACCTAAAAGAAGAGAACAAAAAGAAAAAGTACAGATGGGACAGAGAGAAATTAAAAAGCAACATGGTAGATTGAAATACAAACATATCAATGATTACAACTAATGTAAATGAACTTTATGCTCCAAATCGAAGGACAAGATTCTCAGACTGCATAAAAAAGCAAGACTGAATTATATGCCATCTACAGGAAACTCACACAAAATATAAAGGTGAGGACAGATTAAAAGTAAATTGAATAGAAAAGAATGTACCATTCAAACATTAGTCAAAAAAAGTTGGAATGGTTGTGTTAATTTCAGACAAAGTAGACATCAAAACAATAAAACTGCCAGGGAAAATGCAGACATTTCATAATGATAAAGGGTTCAGTTCATCAAAGCATCAAAGTAATCCAACTGAGTATGCACCTAACAACAGAGTTTAAAAATATATGAAGGAAAAATGGAACAGAATGGAAATGAAAAATAGAATAACAAACAATAAAAGTTAGAGATTTCAACACTCTTCTGTCAGTAAGCAATAGAGGAAGAAGAAAAATCAATAGGGTTATAGAACACAAACGAGACTATCAACCAATTCAATCTAATTCACATTCATTTTAAGTGCGCATGAAAAAGCTACCAATATAAACTATATGCTGAGCCATAAAACAAGTTTCAACAAATCAAAAAGAACTGACATTGAGACAAAGAAATTAAACAAGAAATCAATAACAGAAAGCTATCTGGAAGATCACCAATTATTTTAATATTCAGCAGTACACTTCTAAATATACTATGGGTCAAAGAACTCATAAGGGAAATTATAAAATATTTTGAATTGAATGAAAATGAACACATAACACATCAAAATTTAGGGGATGCAGTTAAAACAGTGTATAGAGGGAAATTTATAGCTCTAAACACTTATTTTAGAAAATAAGAAAGATCTCAAATCAATAAGGTGTTTCCATATTAAGAAACCAGAAAAAGAAGAATACACTAAACCCCCATAGCAATCAGGACAGAACTAATAAAGATTAGGGCAGAAATGAATGAAGTATAACATGGACAAACAGAGAAACAATGAAAACAAATTCTTTGAAGAGGTAAAACTTTAGACAGATCAAGAGAGAAGACAAACTACAGTATCGGGAATCAAAGACAGACACCACTACACATCCTAGTCATTAAAAAGATAACAAAGAAATATGAATAACTTTATGCCAATAAATTTGACAACCTAGATAAACAAATTGCTTTAAGGACACAATTACCAAGACAGATCAAGACATAATAGAACACTTATTAGCTCTAAATCACTTAAACAAATTGAATTTGTAATTAAAAACTTCTCATAAAGATAGCTTCAGGCTCAGATGGCTTCACTGATGAATTTTCTTAAAATTTAAGTAAAAAGTAATACCAGTCTACACAAATTCTTTCATGAGGTAGAGGAAAGAGGAACATTTTATGTGGCTGATTAAAAAAAGAAAAAACCAAAGACATTACAAGAAAAGTATAAACCAAAATCCTTTATGAACATGAATGCAAACATTCTTAATAAAATGTTACCAAACTAAATATAGCAATATATAAAAAGAGTAATATAAAATGACCAAATGGGATTTATCACAGAAAAGGTAGATTGGTCTAACAATTGAAAATCAATCCACTATCTTGATAGAAAAAAAGAGAATTATATGATCACATTGATAGAAGCAAAAAAAGCATTTGAGAAAACTCAACAACCATCCAGCAAGTTATAAAAAGAAATTTCCTCAATTAGATAAAGGGTACTTATGCAAAAACCATAGCTACAATTAGACTTAATGATAAAAGAAATAATGCATGCCATATGAGATTGGGAAAAAACCCCAAAATGCCCACTCAGCACATCTCTTTGCATCTCCTCCGTATCGTATTGGAGATCTTAGCCAGTGCAATAAGGAAAACGAATGAATAAGTGAATGAATGAATGAATGAATGGCATAGAGTTTGGAAATTAGAAAATAAAACTGCCATTATGTATAGACAGCATGATCATACATGTAGAAAATCATAAGGAATTCAGAATATCAAACTTACTTATTAATTTTAGCAAGCTCGCAGGGTATAAGGATAATATATACAAATAAGGTATATTTCTATATTAGCAAATAGAAATTGAAACAAAAATAATATTTATAGTAACATCCCAGACATGAAATCACTTAGAGATAAATTTAACAAAATATGTACACTATTATACAGAGAAAATTAAAAAGTACTACTGAGAAAAATTGAAAAAGACCTGAATATATGGAGAGAGAGATTGTGTCCATGGATCAAAAGACTCAATATGGTTAATATGTCAGTTTCCCCCAAGTTGATTTATGGATTCAATGAAATCCCAGTATATTCTTTTGTAGAAGTTGACAAGCTTAATCTGAAATCTATATGGAAAATTCAACGCAACTAGAATAGCAAAAACAATTTTGAAGACAAAGAATAAAGTTGAAGAACTTACACTGCCTAATTTCAAAATTTCTTATAAAGCTATGTAATAAAGACATTGAGGCACTGGTATTAGGATTAGAGAGATAACTGGAAAAGGGTAATGAGTCCAGAAATGGACTCACATATAGGTGATCAATTGTCTCTTGACAAAGGTACTGTATTAGCTTTCTAATGTTGTGCAACAAATTACCACAAAGTGAGAAGATTAAAACAACATACATTTATTATCCCACAGCTTTTGTTAACTGGGTTCTCTGCTCAGAATCCTAAAAGGCTGCAATTAAAGTGTTGGCCATGTTCAAATATGAGGCTTGAAGTCCTCTTTCAAACTCACGTAGTCGTTGGCAGAATTCATATCTCTGCAGTTGTGGAATCCATGGAGGCTTGCTTCTTTAAGTCCAGCAGGAGAGCTCTTTACAGAGAGGGCCCTACTCTCTCTTTTAAGGGCTTCTGCTTGATTAAATGAGGTTACCCAGGCTCTCCTTTTTGATTAACTCAAAACCAACAAATTTGGGACCTTAATTCCATCTGCAAAATTCCTCTACCTTTGTCACCTTCTGTTGGCTAGATGCAAGTTACAAGTTCCGCTCCCATTCAAAAGGAAGGAATTGTACAAGGACATGACACATTAGTGGTCACCTCAGTGTGTGTCTGTCACAGGTAGGAAGGTAACTCAATGGGGGAAAAGATAGCATATTCAACAAATGATCCTGGACAACTGCACAGCCATAAGGAAAAAATAAAACTTCAATCCTTACATCACTCCATACACAAAAATTAACTCAAAAGGAGAATATAAAAAAGAATGTCCATGTGTGTACAATTGAGTCACTTTGCTGTACAGCAGAGATTGGTACAATATTGTAAATCAACTATACTTCAATAAAAAATAAATTTAAAAAATAAAAGGAATTACAGACCTAAATATAAAAACAAAAACTAAAATTCTGAAGAAAACATGAGATAATCTACGCAACTATATAGTAGGCAAAATATGGTTTCCAGATTTAGCAAATAAAAATACAGGACTCCCAGTTAAATTTGAAATTTAGATAAACAACAAATAACTTTTTGGCATACATATGTTACATTACATAGGACATACCAATATTTTTAAAAATCCACACATGGGTTATCGGTGGGCTTGGGTAGTTACATCGGACACAGACTATTCCAGGTGATTTTGAAATCATGACTGAGTCATGAGCTGCAGACTAGCTCCGTACTAAAACCGTAGTATAATGTGTGATATTTCAAGAATAGTTTGCCATTTTTACCCCAAAATTGTATTAAAATCTGAGAAAAATTTTTAATTACATGATTTTTCACCTATAATAACTGAGTTACTGTAGTAATACTGTTTTAATACTTTTTAAAAATAAATTTATTTCATTTATTTATTTTTGGGTGTGTTGGGTCTTCATTGCTGCGCAGGGCTTTCTCTAGTTGTGAAGAGCAGGGGCTACTCTTCGTTGCAGTGTGTGTCCTCCTCATTGCGGTGGCTTCTCTTGTTGCGGAACACAGGCCCTAGAGCACGCAGGCTTCAGGATTTGTGGCACGCGGGCTCAGTAGTTGTGGCTCGCAGGCTCTAGAGTACAGGCTCAATAGTTGTGGCGCACAGGCTTAGTTGCTCTGCGGCATGTGGGATCTTCCTGGACCAGGGCTCGAACCCGTGTCCCCTGCACTGGAAGGCAGATTCTTAACCACTGTGCCACCAGGGAAGTCACAATACTGTTTTAATTCTTAATCAATCCTGTTTTTAAATTGTGATTTTATATTATTAGCTAAATTAGGGAAGTAATATTTTACTTATTTATTTACAATTTTATTTTACAAGTAGTGAAACAAGCTTCACTGGACTTTTTGGTCAAGAAAAGACATCCCTTTTTTTTTTTTTTAAATTGAACTATAGTTGATTGATTTACAATATTGTGTTAGTTTCAGGTATATAGCAAAGTATGGTCACATATATATTCTTTTTCAGATTCTTTTCCATTATAGGTTATTACAAGATGATGAATGTAGTTCCCTGTGTGATACAAAAAATGCTTGTTGTTTATTTTATATACAGTGAATGTATACGTTAAACCTATACTCCTAATTTATCCCTCCCCGCCGCCAAGACATCCCTTTTCTGAATACAGAAGTAGTTTATTACTATAAACCAAATGATGATGATGGAAGTGATTCTAAAGAAATAAAGGCCAAGGGGTCATACTAGCTTTACTTCATACTAGTTTTACTTAGAAGTGTGATCCCTCATATACTGAGTTCAGTTTTGTGGCCATAAATGACAGTAAAGGGCTAAGACCACAGTGTGTTGTGTTACCCACCGATATATTCTGGCTAAAGAAGCAATGAAATTATCAAAACTTAAGAAGCATTTACATACATACATAAAGACCAGGGCTCGAACCCGTGTCCCCTGCACTGGAAGGCAGATTCTTAACCACTGTGCCACCAGGGAAGTCACAATACTGTTTTAATTCTTAATCAATCCTGTTTTTAAATTGTGATTTTATATTATTAGCTAAATTAGGGAAGTAATATTTTACTTATTTATTTACAATTTTATTTTACAAGTAGTGAAACAAGCTTCACTGGACTTTTTGGTCAAGAAAAGACATCCCTTTTTTTTTTTTTAAAATTGAACTATAGTTGATTGATTTACAATATTGTGTTAGTTTCAGGTATATAGCAAAGTATGGTCACATATATATTCTTTTTCAGATTCTTTTCCATTATAGGTTATTACAAGATGATGAATGTAGTTCCCTGTGTGATACAAAAAATGCTTGTTGTTTATTTTATATACAGTGAATGTATACGTTAAACCTATACTCCTAATTTATCCCTCCCCGCCGCCAAGACATCCCTTTTCTGAATACAGAAGTAGTTTATTACTATAAACCAAATGATGATGATGGAAGTGATTCTAAAGAAATAAAGGCCAAGGGGTCATACTAGCTTTACTTCATACTAGTTTTACTTAGAAGTGTGATCCCTCATATACTGAGTTCAGTTTTGTGGCCATAAATGACAGTAAAGGGCTAAGACCACAGTGTGTTGTGTTACCCACCGATATATTCTGGCTAAAGAAGCAATGAAATTATCAAAACTTAAGAAGCATTTACATACATACATAAAGAAATAAGGGATTTTGAAATAAAGAGTATTGATCCAACAGAAGCAGTATACAAGATTCACATAAAATCATTAGTATTTTGTAGGCTTATAAGGTAGCAATTTGGTTTACTAAGAACACAAAGCCCATGTACAATTGTTGAAACATTAGTGAAAGACTGTATCAAAGATGTATGCATGATGTTGGGTAAATCTGTAGAAAAGAGAGTAGCTCAAGTACTCTTTTTTCATGACACCACAGCTTGATGTGGCTATGCAGGAACTAGCTAGTAATATCGGAAACAACTCCATAGAATAAAGCTAACAAAGTGTTTGTCATTGGAAGCTGAAGAATGGAAATATTCCACTAACATGGCAGTTTTTCTAGTACACATGAATTTTAAACATCATAATGATATGAAGAAAGAATAGCATTTTTTGGCTTCATTGCCAACAACATAACCAATTTTGAACAGTATAAAACTATGAAGGCTTACATTATCCATAAATGTCATTTGACAGCACAGCAGCAATAGGAAAATATTCTGGACCATGAATCAAATTATAAATAAACATATTAATTCCTTCATCTAGAATGTTTTACTATTTAAAAAATCAGGTGAATTAAATAGTGTACTTAGCAACATGTTAAAAATGTGGACGTTATAAGATGCTACCAGAAAACTACTAGAGCTAATCAATGAATTGCATAAAGTAGCAGGATACAATATTAATGCACAGAAATCTCTGGCATTCCTACACACGAATGATGAAAAATCTGAACGTGAAATTAAGAAAACACTCCCATTTACCACTGCAACAAGAAGAATAAAATATCTAGGAATAAACCTACCTAAGGAGACAAAAGACCTGTATGCAGAAAATTATAAGACACTGATGAAAGTAATTAAAGATGCTACAAATAGATGGAGAGATATAACATGTTCTTGGATTGGAAGAATCAACATTGTGAAAATGACTCTACTACCCAAAGCAATCTACAGATTCAATGCAATCCCTATCAATCTACCACTGGCATTTTTTTCCAGGCTTGAATTGATCTAGTCTATGGCACATTGTCTTCATTCAAAGGTTATAGAGTGTTACAACCCAATCCAAAAATGGGCAGAAGAACTAAATAGGCATTTCTCCAAAGAAGATATACAGATTGCCAACAAGCATATGAAAAGATGCTCAACATCATTAATCATTAGAGAAATGCAAATCAAAACTACAATGAGATATCATCTCACACTGGTCAGAATGGACATCATCAAAAAATCTAGAAACAATAAACTCTGGAGAGGGTGTGGAGAAAAGAGAACCCTCTTGCACTGCTGGTGGAAATGTAAATTGATACAGCCACTATGGAGAACAGTATGGAGGTTCCTTAAAAAACTACAAATAGAACTACCATACGACCCAGCAATCCCACTACTGGGCATATACCCTGAGAAAACCATAATTCAAAAAGAGTCATGGACCACAATGTTCATTGCAGCTCTATTTACAATAGCCAGGACATGGAAGCAACCTAAGTGTACATCAACAGATGAATGGATAAAGAAGATGTGGCACATATATACAATGGAATATTACTCAGCCATAAAAAGAAATGAAACTGAGTTATTTGTAATGAGGTAACATGCCATTGTAAAGCAATTATACTCCAATAAAGATGTTAAAAAAAAAACACATGACGTACAAAGAAACAGAATAAGAATGAATCTTACTTCACTCTGTGTGACAGACTCCAGGTCCATCCACCTCACTACAAATAACTCAGTTTCATTTCTTTTTATGGCTGAGTAATATTCCATTGTATATATGTGCCACATCTTCTTTATCCATTCATCTGTTGATGGACACTTAGGTTGCTTCCATGTCCTGCCTATTGTAAATAGAGCTGCAATGAACATTGGGGT
>NC_041232.1:49700835-49701245 GCF_002837175.3 Physeter macrocephalus | reverse complement strand
GTCTTGTTTATGGTTTCCTTTGCTGTGCAAAAGCTTTTAAGTTTCATTAGGTCCCATTTGTTTATTTTTGTTTTTATTTCCATTTCTCTAGGAGGTGGGTCAAAAAGGATCTTGCTGTGATTTATGTCATAGAGTATTCTGCCTATGTTTTCCTCTAAGAGTTTGATAGTCTCTGGCCTTACATTTAGGTCTCTAACCCATTTTGAGTTTACTTTTGTGTATGGTGTTAGGGAATATTGTAATTTCATACTTTTACATGTAGCTGGCCAGTTTTCCCAGCACCACTTATTGAAGAGGCTGTCTTTTCTCCACTATATTCTTGCCTCCTTTATCAAAGAGTGAAGTAAGTCAGAAGGAGAAAAACAAATACCGTATGCTAACACATATATATGGAATCTAAGAAAAAAAAA
>NC_041232.1:49698161-49700563 GCF_002837175.3 Physeter macrocephalus | reverse complement strand
TGGGAACATATGTATATGTATGACTGATTCACTTTGTTGTAAAGCAGAAACTAACACACCATTGTAAAGCAATTATACTCCAATAAAGATGTTAAAAAAAAAAAGAAAAACATCAAAGCTAAGAAAAAGGTTAGAAAAAAAACAAGAATGAATTTTATTTAAAAATCTCATTAGAAAAAAACATACCAACCAGAAGAAATTATAGAATATTTTAAAAGTGGTGAATAGAAAACAAAAACACACTGCTAAGCCAGAATTGTATAAAATTTTCCTTTAAAATTGAAAGTGCAATAGATATTTTCACACAAACAAAAGATAGAAGAATTTATTACCAGATAATCTGTATGGCCATAAACAAACAACCATATATCTTCAGGTATAAATAAAATAATACTAAATGGAAATTTGGAAACAAACGAATAAAGACTTCTAGAAAATGGAAATATAAGCAATATTTTTTCATATTTAAAATTTACCTAAAACAAAGATAATGAGCCCAAGCTTTTCCCATGGGAGCCGCCAGGTTGAGAGGAGTGTAGTCTTCTCCTCTTGCTGCCATGGCATGTGCTCATCCACTGATATCAGTGTTCTCTTAAAAGGAGGAGTCATCTGGCATAAATGTCACTTTACCTGCTGTGTTCAAGCTCCTGCTCAACCAGATATTGTGAACTCTGTTCACACCAACTTGCACAAACACAGCAGACAGCCTTATGCTGTCAAAGAATTAGCAGGCCATCAAACCAGTGCTGAGTCTTTGGGTGCTGGCTAGGCTCTGGCTCCAGTTTCCAGGGTTCGAAGCAGTTGGACTGACTGTTCTGGCCAGGGTGCCTTTGGAAATATGCATCTTGGGGGCCACATGTTTGCGCCAACCAGAACCTGGCAACATTGGCACTGCAGAGTGAACACAACACAGAAGTGATATGCCATCTGCTCTGCCCTGGATGCCTCAGCCTTATCAGCACTGGTTATGTCTAAAAGTCATTGTATTGAGGAAGTTCCTGAACTTCCTTTGGTGGCTGAAGATAAAGCTGAAGGCTACAAGAAGCACAAGGAGGCTGTTTTGCTTCTTAAGAAATCTAAGGCCTGGAATGATTTCAAAAAGGTCTATGGCTCACAGCAAATGAGAGCTGGCAAAGGCAAAATGAGAAACTGTGTCATATCCAGGGTAGGGAACCCTGCATAATCTATAATGAGGACAACGGTATCACTGAGGCCTTCAGAAACACCCCTGGAATTACTCTGCTTAGTGTAAGCAAACTGAACATCTTGCAACTTACTCCTGATGAGCACATGGGACATTTCTGCACTTGGACTGAAAGTACTTTCCACAAGTAAGATGATCTGTATGGCATTTGGCATGAAGCTGCCTCCTTCAAGCGCAACTACAACCTTCCCATGTGCAAAATGCTCAAAACAGACCTTTGCAGAATCTTGAAAAGCCCAGAGATCCAAAGAGCCCTCAGAACACCACACAGATTCATCTGTGAGTCCAGAAGAAGAATGCACTGAAAAATCTGAGAATCACGCTGAAGCTAAACCCATATGCAAAGACCATGCACTGGATGGACATAATTCTTCTCTAGGAGAAGAATCACGAACTCTGGGTGGATAAGGCAGCAGTAGCGTTAGCAGCCATATCAGATGAGGAAGGGGTTCCAGGCAAGAAGCCTGTGGTAGAGAAGAAAGGAAAGAAGGCTGATGGTGCTAAGAAGAAGCATTTTGTGGGGAAAAAGGCTGCAATGACCAAAAAAATCACCAGCTGAAAAGAAGCCCACAGAAAAGAAACTCACCACAGAAGAAAAGAAGCCTGCTGCATACACTTAAATTTGTGCATTCCATAAAGGTCAGATCATTTTGGACAGCTAATTCTGAATAAAGACCTGATCAAAGAGGCAAAAAAGAAAAGAAAACAAAAAAAAAAAACAAAAAAATGAGCCCCAAGTAGAGATAATGCTAAAACTGTTGACATACATACATTGCTATGTATGAAATAGATAACTAATGAGAACCTACTGTATAGCACAGGGAACTCTACTCAGTGCTCTGTGGTGACCTAAACGGGAAAGAAGGGGGGACATATGTATACATACAGCTGATTCACTTTGGTGTACAGAAGAAACTAATACAACATTATAAAGCAACTATACTCCAATAAAAATTAATTTTAAAAAAGGCAGGAAAAACTAAAGAAAAACTGAAAAATTGGTGAAAAATAGAAAAGAAATTACAAGATGGTAGATTTAAACCCAACTATATTGGATAATTAATAAAGTGTAAAAGATACTAACACTTCAATAAAAAGCCAGGGATGTGGGCTTCCCTGGTGGCGCAGTGGTTGAGAGTCCGCCTGCCGATGCAGGGGACACGGGTTCGTGCCCCGGTCTGGGAAGATCCCACATACC
>NC_041232.1:49655703-49694747 GCF_002837175.3 Physeter macrocephalus | reverse complement strand
CATACCGCGGAGCGGCTAGGCCCGTGAGCCATGGCCGCTGAGCCTGCTTGTCTGGAGCCTGTGCTCCGCAACGGGAGAGGCCACAACAGTGAGAGGTCCGCGTACCACAAAAAAAAAAAAAAAAAAAAGAAAAAAAAAAAAAAAAGCCAGGGATGTCAGACAGGATTATAAACCAAATCCAACTACACGCCAAATCCAACTATGAGAACCCTACTTTAATTATAAAGACAAAGATAGGGAAAACTAGAAGGGTGGAAAAGAATATACTCTACAAATTCTAATTATAAGAAAGCTGGAGTGGCTATATTAATATCATACAAGGTATTTCAGAACAAGTAATATTATCAGGGATAAAGAAGCATGTTACAAAATGAAAGAAATTAATGCACCAAGAAGACATTACAATCCTAAATGCAAAGGCATCTGATAACTGAAATTCAAAATATGTGAAGGAAAGATAGAAATAAAAAGAAAAATAAATCCATAATCATATATGGAGCTTTCAAGGCTCTCAGTTAATGACAGAAAAAACAGACCCCAAATCAGTAAGTATACAGAAGACCTGAACAAATACTATAAAAACATTGACCCTATTGCTATATATTGACTACTCCATCCAATAATTATAGATTAGGTTAGTTTTACATGTGGATGAAATATTCAGCAAGATAGGTCGTATCACAGGATATAAAACAAGTCTCAATAATTTCAACATATTGAAATTGTGGAGACTCCATTTTCTGACACAGAGGAATTAAATTAGAAATAAATGTCAGAAAGCTATCTGAGAAATCTGCAAAAATTTGAAGTTAAGAAAAATTTATAAATGATTATAAACCGTTCAAAGAGGAAACCACAAAGGGAATTAGGAAATATTTTGAAAAAAAAAAAAAAAAAAAGCACAACATAAGAAAGTGTGGGATGCAGGTAAAGGAGTTCTCAGAGGGAAATTTATAACATTAAATATTTATAACTTTAAATGTTTAAATGTGTAAATTTGTAACTTTAAATGAAAAGAATAAAGTCCAAAACCAATGATCTAAATGTCAATCTTGGAAGTTAGAAAAAGAAATGCAAATTAAAACTGAAATAAATAGAAGGAAAAATTAACATAAGGCCAGAAATAAATGTTACAGAAAACAAACAATAGAGAAAATCTAATAAAAGCTGTTTTGTTAAAAAATCAATAAGATTGATCAAGAAAAAAAAGATACAAATCATCAAAATAAAAAATGAAAAAGGGGCACACAAATGCAATGCCACAGACATTATCAAGTTGAAAAAGGAATATTATGAACAACTTCATGCTACTTATATGACAACTTATGAAATGTACAAATCCCTTAAAAGACAGAAATTACCAAAACTGACTGAAGACAAAAGAGAACATATTAATACCTCCATGTCAATTAAAGAAATTATAATATCACAAAGATAGAAAATAGAAAAAGGAAGAAACAATTTCCAATTCATTTAGTGAAGCCAGAATTACCTTAATGCCAAACCAGATAAAACTACTAGGAAAAAAAAAACACCTACAAATAACCTCACAAAACATAGATGATGTTAAAATGTTGGGGAAAACAAGAAAAATAAGACAATGCAGAGATAACCAAATGGTCAGTTTCTCCTTGCCAACTGCTGCCACAGTCTCCACACACAATCACTGTCAGCTGTAAACAAATTAAGCCCAGTGGTTCACAGGTGTTCACAGTCATAACACAAAAATGAACCTTCCTTCAGAAATGTAGCATTTAAAAGTTCTGAGGTGGAACTAAGAAAGATAAAAACCAGAATAAAGTGTACTGCTTGCTACCTTATGCTCCACTCCAACGCAGATTTTAAGTAGTCTCCTACTGGTATGAAAAAATATGATAACCATCTGCGTTTAAATGTTAGCAGTGGTATTCAAAGAATGTATTAGAACTCACTTGTTTACTATTAAAGTCGTACAGCAACATGATCAAATTATTTGCCTGATGGACTATGGCAACTTTATCCTAAGCCAGTGGAATATGTATGATGGCTTAGATTTTCATAATTATTTTTTCATCTTAACATAATTCTCATCTCCCAAAACAACTTCTTAATAATTTAATGAGAATAAAACCACAGTAAGATAATCTCTATTTCTTACATTCAGATTAAAAATATAAAACGACAGAAGTAAAGGAGTAAACTTGGAATTCCAACAAGTCTCCAGATTCCTTAAACTGCCATGTGATGACAATGCTGTGTACCAAGCAAACGCATAAAGTATGTTTTAAAAGATTTTCCACTGGAAAATATATGCAATTTAACATTCAAAGGTCTTTAATTTCCCACTGCATTATTAAATAGCAGCCTTTTCTCAAGGCACTTTGCTATCTAAACAGAAGACAGCAACAGAAACAACCCACCAGTCCCTGTGCAGTGAAGTTCTCCTAAGACTGCAGTACCACCCTGAGACTTTAGCCACCTTTGATTTTAAAGCCGTCATTCTAAAATTTTAATAGGGAGTACAGTGGGTGATAGAGGATCTAAATCGGGGCTCACTCCTAGTAAATTCTCATTATTATATGAATTTTGAAAAATTAAAATTATATTCTCTATCTATACTCCATTAATAAATTTAACCAGAAATTCTATACAATCAGAAGAGAAATTGGCAATTCTTATACTCCTGAGTGTCAACAGCAGCTCTGACCTCAATTTCACTGAAGCACACACCTGGGTGGGTCTCTGCCAGGTCAAGTGCCAACTAAATTTTTCAATTAAAAAAAAAAGCATTTAAGGAATATTAAATGCTAACAAGGTAACTAACACTAACTGCTGCAAGGTAACTTTCAGGAAACTATCTTAACACCAAAACAAACACAAAGAAATCCTACCAAATACTTTTTAGAAACTGTGAAATGCCATCTCTAGAGTCAGAAGTTGGTAGTTGGTAGTTGTGTTAAGGACATTTTTCCTCCTTAAAAAGAAGTTTCTTATACAATAGGTTTCATTACAGGAATGTATTGATTGAAACTAGTTTCACTACCACTAATGTTCTGCTTAATTTTAAAGATAACATAATACTGAACAGAATAATGTGTTCTATTAATAACATTTTATTGAAACAGTAGACTGATTTATTGCATGTTTGTCCAAATAAACACCCAGATCATTTGCCATAAATCTTCTTGAGTCTAAACAGAAGGCTGAGATGCAACTTGATAAAAATAAAAAGTTATCATAAAACATAATGAAAAATCCAATCTGAAAATTAAACTGCACTGCCCAGCTTCATGCTTTGTTTAGGGTCTGAAGCTTGCAATGAAGATGAAAGAATTGCTCTAGTTTACTTAAAATGGCTATTGTGAGTCTTCATTTGGGAAAAACTATAAAAATAATTAAAATCTGTTAGAGGAAGTCTGGCCATTTAGTTTCTGAGGCAATTCACTCTAATCGCATTGCTCGTAGACTTTAAGATAAAATAGCTTATTTTTTATTTAAAGATACTTTTTAACTTGAACTTTATTTTGTGGGGGTGAGAGAGGGCCGAACTTAACAGGCTTGTGTTCACGAACTAAAATACTTCTCCCTGGAGCTTTAAGTTTGCAGTGAGTCTACTCAGACCCATTCTGGTGGTGTACGTACACACAAGAGTGTACATGTACACCAGCTATGTCGCAGGTGATATGTGAGAGGATGCCAACAGGGCATTCCTCTGAGAACAGTGATCCACATGCCACCTGGAAGGCAACATTTGCATTTCACAGCCAAGAGATAAGGCTGTGTTCTACTACATATTCTATATAAACTTAGTCCTTTATCTGTAGCTGATCTGCCTCATGTAGAAAGTTGTTAAAGATCTCTTCTATATTATTTACCATTTTGAAAAATTCTTGTTTTCTAAATTTATGTATGGCATTCTCGATATTAGGAAGCCTAACTTGTCCTGTAATCTTTCAAATTAATTTTGAAAAAGAGAAGTTATTTAACTATCTTAAAGAAATAGCAATATTTGCTACACAAATTTAAAAGTAGGATTATAGAAACTGCAATATATTGACTTCAGTACAGTTAGATGTAAGAGTTCTATATTTAAAGCACCAGAATTTATTAACCAAGACTCAACAGTGCAATTATATACCCCAGCTTACAGAATACCCGCCACCTGGGTAAATCCTTCATCTACTGTATAACATATCATAATTCATTAAACAGTCCCTTATTGACGGAAGCTTAGATATTGTGCTGACCACTGACCCATGGCTTACTCCACCCTCCATTTAATTATGAAATGTGGGAAACTACAGACTCCCTTCTATTAGCCAGAGCTCTGGATGTCAATTAGGTTCTGCTTATTTCACATGATTTTGGGGGTCTTCTTTGTTTGTCTCTGCTGGCAAGGACAATGGTGAAAACATGAGAATTCTCTCCAGCATTAACAAAATAGGGAACATTTTTCAGTTTTTTGGGTAAGAAGCAGCAGTGTGGCAGCAGTGGAAGCACCAATGGCTTGTTGACCTGGCTTCCTAACCCTTTGGTCTCACTGGTGGGAATCTATTCTGTGGTTTCCTGGATGTCCAGAGACCAGTGCAGCAGCAGTAGATGCTTTGTTCCGGATTCCAGCATAGCTCCAGTGATGGTCTCAGAGCATTATGCCCTGAGTATATTAGTTCTATATTGTTCTGAAGTCACCAACAGAAGTCCAACATAAAATCACTTCTTAGGCCCTTCCAAAGCTTTTCTTCCTAGTATAAAATTCCTTCTTGTTTAAAATACCTTGAATGGTTTCTGTTTCCCACACTGAACTCCGACTGACAAGTCTTTTGCTATTACTAACAATGAATTCTTTTTTCTTTCTGAATTAAGATACAATTTATGTACAATACGATTCATCCTTAAGTCTATGGTTTTTCAAGTTTTAAGAAATGAGTACAGTCGGGTAAGCACCATAATAATCAAGAAAGTTCCATCATACCAAAAAAACTCCTCATGCTTTGTAATCAGCCCTAAAAATTCTTGATTTGCTTCTGTCTCTGTAGTTTTCCTCTTCAGGAATGTCATATAAATGGACTCACACTTTGAGTCTCGCTTCTTTCACTTGGCATAATGCATTGGAGATTCAGGTATGTAATGTGTATGTTAACAGTCCGTTCCTTTTTTTGCTGAGTAGGACCATGTGGATTGTTTCCAGTTTTTAAGGAATATGAATAAAGCCACTGTAAATACATATAGGTTTTCATGTGAATATAGGTCTTCATTTCACTTGGCTAAAAATCTAGGAGGTAATCCTGGTAAAAAGTGGACCTGAACTAGGGTGGAAGCAGTGAAGGTGGTAAGCAATAGTATTAGTTGGGATATGTTTAGAATGGGCTGGATTTGGTGATGGATTGGCTCTGGGGGTGAGAGAGAAAGAAAAGTGTCAGTTATGACTTCAAAGATTTTTCCTGAGAAACAGAAAGAATAGGAATGCCATCTACCGAGCTAGGCAGATGAGAGAGTTACAGGTTTGGAAGGGAAATCAAGAGTTCAATTTTAGTCACACTAATTTTGAGATGTTAGTGGACAGACCCAGTATATGTTTACTGTTAGCTTCATTAGATTGAAACGCTTTAGGGTAAAATCTGTATCTTTTACTGATATACAATTTCCCACAATAGTAAGGGAATGGATTAGAAGGTTTGCAGGTGTTTTTCACCCCTAGAATTCTGCAGTGAGAATCAGGCTGTCACAGGTATAAATTTACAAGTGCACTAAGTTTTTTGTATTCCACAAATGGCTATTTAAAGGGTCCCTATAGTTTAGGTAAATATGGCATCGCTCTGCGACAGCTTCAAACCAGCATTTTTAAAGCAAAGAAATACCATTTTCTGGAGAACATGAGGCAATTTCATGGTTAGGGAATTTTTTATGTTGAATTTTCCATTTTTTGTTTCCATCATTTATTGCTATACCTCTATCCTCTTTTTGTTCAGAACAAACAGCTTTAGTTCCTTAGATCTTAGTGTGGCATGATTTCAAATGACAGCATCATTTTAACTGAGTTCCAAGGCTAGATATGGTGTTTTAGCTTTGATGTTGCCCCCATAATCAGAAAGGGATCCCCAAAAGCTCAACCAACATTACCTCTTATCCTTCCATAGTATATACAATGCTTAACCTCCATCACTTTCCCTTTAGTGGATCTGCAACCCCAGGCAATGGAGACTCAAGTAGTTAAGTCCCTATGTGATCCAAGCTAACTACAGATCTAGTGGAAGTTGAGGGGACCAAGTTCTGGCACTAGAATGAAATATGTTATAGTAACAACAGAAAAGTTCCTCATTAAAAAAACCCACAAAATGGTACAACTCCTTTCAAGATATCTTTAGTCTTTCAACAATAGGCAAAATTATGACAGTAGCCCAGTATTTCTGATGTTTTCCAAGATTCTGTACTCTATTCACCAAGTGTACTTTCTTCAAATGTCTCTTTGCCCAGATAAACATGATAAGCTTTTCCTTATTCTTTTCAATACCTAAGACCTCTTCATTACTATTTATACTTTAGCTGCCCTAATCTTTATGACTAACAACTTCTAAATAAATACTCTGTCAGTTAGTAAATGAGTAAGGAAAGAGAAATCCATTAGCTTAAATAAATTAGGTGTTTTCTTTTCCTTGTAATGAAGCCTCTGGAAGAACACAGTCTGCAGCTGTTACAGCAGTGTCAAAATGTCATCAGGACTTCAGTTCCTTCTATATGTTTGTTCAGACATGGACTTGCCACCTTCTACTCACAAAATGGCTATTCAATCTCCAACATCAGGTCAGCATTCCATAGAGCAAAGCTTCTCAATCTGGCCTCTTGACATTTGGACAAGATGCTTCTTTGTTGTGGGAGACTGTCCTGTATGCTGTAGGATGTTTAGCAATACCCACAGCCTCCACCTGCTAGATGCTGCTAGCAACTGTCAGTTGTAAGAACCAATGATGTCTCCAGACATTGCCAAATTTCCCCTGGGGGTCAAAATCATCCCTGGTTGAGAACCGCTGCCATAGGGGAAAAAGAGACTGGACAAAGGATGAAAAGATGCATAAAATCGAGTATAGCAGACAGTGGAGCCTGCTACACTCCCACCCCACCCCTACCCTCGGGCTCTCTTACGGGAGTTTCTTAGAAACCCCATGGCACAAATTCTACTTACATCTCATTGGTCAGAACTGGATCCCAGTGCCACCCCATCTGCAAAAGAGGCTGGGTAATGCGGGTTTTATCCTGTGACACTGTTACTCTCAATAAGACTGGCATTCATTTAAGAAGGAATAAGGGAAGACTAGATAATAGGTAGGCAATTAGCATTCTCTGTGACAGAAAATGTTTCAGTACTTTATTTGCAAGACAATTTTGTGCAAACTGACATTCTTGAGCATATCCTTGTAAAGGCTCCCAAGATTTTAAAAAGAAAGTTTACCTTGATTTGCGTCTTATATAAAAGACTTACTCTTTTTTGGCAGAGGCTGCCTTTTCCCTTAAGAATTGGTTATTCTTTCCGGCTTTTTGTACGTAATCTTTTTCTTCTTTCTGGACATAAGTTAGGTTTTAAGGCTCTGTTCATTTTTTTCCCCAATCTTTCTTTTTTCTTTCTGTCTTAAAAGTTGAAAAATATCTATTGATCTATCTTTAAGTCTACTGACTTTTTTTTTTCTGTCACTCCTCTATGTTGATGAGCCCACCCAGTGAATTTTTTATTTCAGATACTGTATTTTTTTGGTTCCAAAATTTCCATTTGGTTGTTTTTAATAGTTTCTATTTCTCTACTGACAAATTAATTTAAAGTGTTTACATTTATGCCACGGAGAATTGCTATAAAAGCTTCTTCAAAGTCTTTCCCTGATAATTTCAAAATCTGGGTGACCCTGGGGTTGGCATCTGTCTTTTCCTTTGAGAATTGTTTATAATTTCCTGTTTCTTTTTGTAGGTAGCATAATTTTGAATCATACCCAGGACATTTTAATGTTATGCAGTATTGACTGTCAGTCCTTTGATCTTTTATAATCTGCTAGAGAATTTGTTTGTCTGTTTTAACAGGCAATCAGGTCAGTTAGGTTCAGACCACAAGTTCTTCCTCACCTCCTCTGAGAAGTGGTTCTAACTGAAGGCCAGTTCTCAAAGACTGTGGTATGCTGCTGTGGGTTTGTCTGACACATGCACAAACTAGTACTTGTGCTGGTTATACACAAAATGAGGGGACACCCTCCCCAGATCTCTTTTTTTCTAAGATGTCCTCCTTAGTCTTCACCACAGACGCCCCTTTCTGGGTTATCTGGCAGGAAAGACAGGGTTTCTCTTGTAGCACTTCTACTATAGCTGCAGCCTTGCAACTGGGTCTGTCTTAGGAGCAAAGCTGGGAAAGGTAGAAAAAACATAAAGATCCCCCCGCCCATACTATTAAATGCAGGACCCATTTTCTTGATTTCTCTGGATAGAAAAATGAGGTTTCTATCAGAGTTTTAATTGCCAGAGCCACTGTTGCCCAGCTCCATAACTGGGGGCAAAGCCATGGGAAAAAAGAAACAAAACAAAATAAAACACTAGGAAACTCACCCCAAACTAGTTGCCCCTCCAGGTTTTAATTTCCCAGCACCAACTGTCTGCTTTTGATTATTTATGTAGTTGCTTTTGTATTTTGTCCAGAGTTTTTAGTTCTAATCAGCAGGAAAGGTAGGCTATAGGGGGCTTACCTCAACGAGGCAGGAGTATAAACTTTCTAAAATGTCTTTTATGAGTCACAGAAGTATAAGGTTCTATGAAAGACATAGGAACTAGCTGCACAAATCACAAAACCTTAATAAGTAAATTACAAAAAATAAAGAGAAATTAAATACATTCATTCTTAAATCAAAAGTGTTAAAATAAAACAAAATCGGGATGAAAAAGGAATTTTTCATAGCCAAGTGTCTGAACTAATAAAATCAGACTGTCAATGGGTCAATCTGGTTATGGAGAAAGAGACCAAAATACTTCTATTATTCTTCCTTTTAAAGCAACTTTTTGGGAGAGGGAGTGAAGGGAGAAGGGGACAAACCTAATAAGAAGCAAGGCATTTAATACTGCAAAGTCAAAGCATCATCCAGGAACCCTAGAGTGGCTTCCTCCTATATGAATGTCTTACAGTGTCACAGACATAACAGGAAAGCAAAGCCAGTGTGTATGCCCAGGTTAGACACAGGCAGTGCTCGAACAGATCGAAATGTCTAACTCTAGACATAGGAGTTTTCTCCTAAAACCTTGCCAAGATAATGCATGCTATCTTCAGCCTCTTGGCATAGTTAAGGATGGATGAAATATATATTATAGTCTCTCCTGGAATTAGAAACAACATTAAAGAGTACAGCAAATTAAAGAGGGTACTTCAGAGAAAATTCTTGAGCTTTTCTCAATCTGCAAATGTTAATGTCAGAACTCTAAAACAAAAACACCTCCCCTTTCTCCTGCTCCCCACTATTTAATTACTTTTTCCTGGTAAGGGTTGGTATACTAACTAGAAACCTTAAGCTGTGGCAAGATGTTTATTGTTTCATGTTACCTTCTCATAGCTTTAAAGAAAAAATAACCCAAATATGTATTTACTTTCTGTTTTTAAAGTTTAGAGCTCTTTTAACAGACTCAGCAATCAATGAGAACAAATATAAACATTCTCATCTACCCCAATAACAACCAAACAACTGTCTTAGAATCCTGTTCCACATCACTATAGCCATAACTAATTGACCTTCAGCAAGTTACTTACTCTCCCTGACCTCCATAGAAGAGGATAATGATGGTGCTTACCTCATAAGGTTAAGGGATGAGAATTAAATATGTCAATATATATAAAGAGTATAAAATAGTATCTAGTAGAGAGTATGTGCTATATAACTATTGGCTATCATTGTTGCTGTTATTAAAATAGTATGAGTCTAACAAGGTGGAAAAGTGGGAAAAGAATGGGTTTTAGAGTCATTTGATAATGTGCCCAACACTCACTGTGTAACCTTGGGCCAGTTACTTAACCTTAGAAAAGTTATTTCATCCTTTGTGAAAAGGAGTAAATAATAACTACTTATGGCAGTTTGAGGATTAATAAAAGACACTGTAAAACAAATTGCACACAGAAGCAATCAATAAATAATAGTAATTATTATTATCGCCATCACCCAGCTTCTCCCCAAACAATAAGGAATTCTTCTGCCCTGTGTAGAAATCACACATTTTACTTTGAGTTCTTCAAGAGAAACCAGAAAGATGCCACTTTTCTTGCATTGAAAACCACTAGACAAGGGAGAACTTTCCTTCATTCCAAAAAAGGAGAAGTAGGAGAAAGGTGTATTTAACTAAAGTTTTTGCCAAATCCAATCCTCTGACAAAAGAATGATTCTCTTGTTAGAGGTCTAGGTTAGAACATATCAACAAAGCAGTTTCATCATTCTGCACTTTTCATTTTAAGGGCAGTCACTTCATGTTGTTGCTTTACTAATGTTATCAGTGATTCTTCTGTACTGGAATGGTTTTTTATTTGATACTTGTAAAAATAAAACTTGACCTTAGATTAAAGTTGGTGGATTGAATAGTAGAGGAATGGCAGGAAAGGAATACAAAAAGGTATAGACATACTGAGAAAAAAATTGGAAAAGATACCAACAAAACTTTGGATGTTAGAAAGCAGGTGTATGAATCAGTAACTGATTTAGTATGAACAAAGCAGAAACCTCACTCAGAAGCAGGCTAACTGGTAGTAGCTCAGGAATGGGAAACACTGGGTATTATCAAAAATGAGAGTAGAAGTGAGGCTGAAAAGAGAAGGACTGATTGAAAATCTCTTTAAGGAGACATTAAGTTTTAGGAGGAGAGGAGTTTTTTAGAGTTCACTCAACAGAAACCCACTGTGAGCTTTCCTATACAACATTTTAAAGCACATCAGGGACAGGCATAGAAAAATAACAGTATGAATTTACTCCACTCATGAATGTCTGTCAAATGAATGAATGTATCCATGTATTGTCATGAGTTGAATTCTATAACTCAAATTAAGTAGGTTTATTTCATATAAACTACTATATGGTATAAACCTTCTTGATATGGAAAGTTTATAAATGGACTCATAAACTATATAACTAACACCCCTAAGTCTATTTTTGTCCCACTAACTGATTTGACGTTGATATTGCTGTTTCCCACAATTGTCTTAATTATCCCATCATGGAGTTATAGCTTCAGCTTTCCTTTTAAAATCTATTTTCTATATTATTTGGAAAGTAATCAATAAACACAGAACTAGAAATACCGACAGTTAAAGGAGGAAATAAAATGAAAAATAAAAACATCTCCGTTCCCTACTACCAATCTCACTCCTCAGAGGTAAACTTTCTTCCCTATTTCTGACTTTAGTTATTCAGTGTAACCTCCAAAACTTTAAATTATATGTTTAGACCTCTATTTCTTCTGTAATTACAGTTACAGATTTGTTAAGGAAAATCCAGTATTTTCCTCCCTATGAAAGGTATACTATTTAGCTCATTTACACTACATCCTTTAAAGTTTATCTTAGCCGTGTTTTTATCTTTAGTTCTTCTGTACATTACCTTTCTAACGTTGAATAATAATTATAATCTCTACTTTAGATTGTATCTCTGTAAAATGAGAAAGTCAGTATCCATATTCCTTCCACCTCCATGCATCCCCTTCCCTATCTAATTCTAAGGACCAATGAATAAATGGAAAGAACAAATATGAATGAGGAGTCAGGGAAACTGTTAATTCTTTTAAGTTCTAGAAATCACTATTAACTGTTTACACAAGGAGCTACTTCAAGTGAGGGCAAAGCAAAGCCTGCCATTCCCACTGTCAGTATCTACTATTAATGTTATGAGTTACTTTTTTCTCTCAACAAGCACCTCTAATTTGTCAGTATCTACCATTTAAAAATTTTTTTATTCTTTGAGCACACATTTCCACTTTAGGGAATAGAACTTGCAAACGCATTCAAAATTATGTGTACAAGGACATTCACTGCTGTATACTTTGTAATAGAAAATTACAAATAACCCAAACATGTATCAATAAGGGATTGAATAAATAAATTGATATATCCACACACTAAAATGCTGAATGAGCATTAAAAAGGATGCTGTTAATACATACATGTAATCCCTTGGAAAGTATAGGATACATATTATTAAGTAAGAAAATAAAGTTGTAAAAATTATGTATAGTATTAACCTACTTCCCTAAAAATTAAAGTATTAGATCTGCATAGAAAAAAAACTGGAGTAGTATACAAAGTTAACTAGTTATTGCTGAGGAAGGAGAATACAGAGGACTTGGAATTAATACACCGTACATTTTTGAATTGCTTGAATATTCTAAAGCCAGAATATATTAGCTTAATAATAACAAATAAACAACCTTAAAAAGTAATATACTACTAATAAACTATCTTTAAACATTTTCTGTTTTTCCTGGCTCATGTTCACAATGACTAAATTCTAATCTCCCCAGCTATTTCTGGAGTTCTGGGGACAGAACCTCTCTCCTAAATGATTTAAAGAAACCAAAGGGCCATGCTGGAATGAAAAGAAAAGCAGAAAAAAATTAAAAAAAATTCTGGGTGGGGCTTCTGTTAGTTCTAGATTTACCCATGTTCTCTTCTTGAGAACCTATCCAAGAGCAAATGCTAGTCTAGATGGACCACAGATCTAAGTTTAGGCAGTAATTCTGAGGAACTCAAATAACAGTTGAACATAGTAATCCATTTTATAAAGCACAATTTTTCCTTGTGCTTTAAACCAAATGAATACTGGTGGTTACAAAAATTTTATTCCTAGAAGATTAAAAAAAAGCCTTTATTCATCAATCTCAATTTTATTTTCAAAGAGCTCAATTCTGATGAATACAGTACCTCAGGACCAACAGAAATGAAAACCAGGTGTGATAATCCCTGAATTGACATAATAATTCTGACTGAATGTCATAAGTACAAAAGATGAATAACTAAACATAAGGCCATTCCCAAACACATGATATTTTTGGTTTCTACCAGAACCTACTCCACAATCACAATAAAATCAATTATTAACAATAAACGATGATAACAACTGGGAAGCTAACTGTTATATATTACTTACTGCATGCAAGGTACAGTTCTACTTGCATTCATAGAAAGATAATCTATGAACTATACTCATTACATTTTCCCCATCTTGCAGATGAGGGAATTGAGGCTTACTGATGTTAAGTAACTTGCCAAGGTGGTAGAGTTTAATATATAGAAACCCAAGCATTCTGGATCCAAAGTTCATGCTCTTAACTGGCATTCAGAAAGAATCCTTGAGGCATGAGCAGAAAAATATCTTGTCCACCAAATAGCAAGCCCTAGAGCAAGACTATAATTACAAGTAAACATCCCCAAATATAGCTTAAGGAAGTAGACTGTTGTAGCTTATCCAATGGTCACTCAAAATCTTTCACACCCACACAATATTTAAAAGCCATGAACTATATTCTAGGGTATAGCCAAATGCCTAACATTTCTAACTCATGGTGATGGTTGTCTATTTATTGGTCAGGAGGGAAGTAATTTATTGCAGAGTAAACAATGAAGTGTGCACAATACCTAGCTATATCATGTTAACAGCCACGGTAAAAAAGAATTGAAACATGGAAATTTCAGGTTTTATAGCTACTTCTTCAATCTTTATTCACTTATATAAAGATGTCATAGTCCGGGCCTGGTTCTCTGTTCTCTGGGGGCCCCCGCCAGGCCACGTGGATCGTACGGGTGCAGGAGGGAGGTGGGGGGGAGAAGAGGAAGGGTGGACAAGGAGGGGCTCTCTGGGATCAGAGGATCAGGGGAGGTGCGGAGGGCCTCCAGAAAGTGGGCAGAGATGGAACATACCTCAACATAATAAAGCCCATATAAGACAAACCTACAACTAACATAATATTCAACAGTGAAAAGCTGAAAGCATTTCCTCTAAGACCAGGAACAAGACAAGGATGCCCACTCTCGTCACTCTATTCAACATAATTTTGGAAGTCCTAGCCATGGCAATCAGAGAAGAAAAAGAAATAAAAGGAATACAAATTGAAAAAGAAGAAGTAAAACTGTCACTGTTAGCAGGTGACATGATACTATACATAGAAAATCCTAAAGATGCCACAGAAAACTACTAGAACTAATCAATGAATTGGTAAGGTTGCAGGATACAAAATTAACACACAGAAATCTCTTGCATTTCTATACACTAACAATGAAAAATCAGAATGAGAAATTAAAGAAACAATCCCACTTACCATTGTAACAAAAAGAATAAAATACCTAGGAATAAACCTACCAAAGGAGGCAAAAGGCTTGTACTCAGAAAACTATAAAACACTGATGAAAGAAATCAAAGATGACATAAAAAAAGGGAGAAATATACCATGTTATTGGATTGGAAGATTCAATATTGTGAAAATGACTACACTATCCAGAGCAATCTACAGATTCAATGCAATCTCCATCAAATTACCAATGGCATTCCTCACAGAATTAGAACAAAAAATTTTACAGTTTGTATGGAAACACTAAAGACCCTGAATAGCCAAAGCAATACTGAAAGAGAAAAACGGAGCTGGAGGAATCAGGCTCCCCAACTTCAAACTATACTACAAAGCTACCGTAATCAAGACAGTATGGTATGGCACAAAAACAAACATAGATGAATGGTACAGGATAGAAAGCCCAGAGATAAACCCACGCACATATGGTGACCTAATTTATGAAAAAGGAGGCAAGAACATACAATAGAGAAAAGACAGCCTCTTCAATAAGTGGTGCTGGGAAAACTGGACAGCTACATGTAAAAGAATGAAAATTAGAACATCACCTAACACCACACGCAAAAATAAACTCAAAATGGATTAAAGACCTAAATGTAAGGCTGGACACTTTGAAGCTCTTAGAGGAAAACACAGGAAAAACACTCTTTAACATAAACCAGAGAAAGATCTTTTTTGACCCATCTCCTAGAGTAATGAAAATAAAAACCAAAATAAACAAATGGGACCTAATTAAACTTGAAAGCTTTTGGACAGCAAAGGAAACCATAAACAAGACGAAAAGACAACCCTCAGAATAGGAGAAAATATTTGCAAATGAAGCAACAGACAAAGGATTAATCTCTAAAATATATAAACAGCTCATGGAGCTCAGTAACAAAAAAACAAACCACCCAATTAAAAAATGGGCAGAAGACCTAAATAGACATTCCACCAAAGAAGACACACAGATGGCCAAGAGGCACATGAAAAGTCGCTCAACATCACTAATTATTAGAGAAATGCAAATCAAAACTACAATGAGGTGTCACCTCACACTGGTCAGAATGACCATCATCAAAAAATCTACAAACAGTAAATGCTGGAGAGGGTGTGGGGAAAGGGGAACCCTCTTGCACTGTTGGTGGGAATGTAAATTGGTACAGCCACTATGGAGAAAAGTATGGAGGTTCCTTAAAAAACTAAAAATAGAACTACCATATGATCCAGGGGTATATACCCTGAGAAAACCATAATTCAAGAGGACACATGTACCCCAATGTTCATTGCAGCACTATTTACAACAGCCAGGACACGGAAACAACCTAAATGTCCAATGACAGATGAATGGACAAAGAAGATGTGGTAAATATATACAATGGTATATTACTCAGTCATAAAAAGGAACGAAATGGGGTCATTTGTAGAGATGTGGATGGACCTAGAGTCTGTCATACAGACTGGCATACAGTGACGTAAGCCAAAAAGAGAAAAACAAATATCGTATATTAACGCTTATTTGTGGAATCTAGAAAAATGGTACATGAACCTATTTGCAGGGAAGGAATAGAGACTCAGACATAGAGAATGGACATGTGGACACGGGGAGGGGGGAAGGGGAGGGTGGGATGAACTGGGAGATTAGGTTTGACATAAATACACTACCATGTGTAAAACAGATAGCTAATGGGAACCTGCTGTATAGCACAGGGAGCTCAGCTCGGTGCTCTGTGACGATCTAGATGGGTGTGATGGCGGGGTGGTGGGAGGGAGGTCCAAGAGGGAGGGGATATAGATATACATATAGCTGATTCACTTCATTGTACAGTGGAAACTAACACAACATTGTAAAGCAATTATACTCCAATAAAAAATAAAAAATTTAAAAAAAGATGTCATAGTTAAAGACATTTAAAACTCAAATTATCTGGAGAAAAGATTCATATAAGATTTATTTTCAGAAACTGATATTCAGCCTTTTGCTATCGGAGTTGATTGCTCTTATATGTAAATTTCATTTTAGTTTTTGCACCTTTGAAAATACAAAGACTGACATTTAAAGCCTGTGTAATGTGTCATTAAAAAGAAATTCAAATGGGAACATTTCTGCTTTGTCAAGAATATATAGTTGGTTAGGATAGTGGCTATACTAACTGCTTACAAGTTTATTTTGAGTACTAAATATATCATGAACTGTTAAGTATATTACAAGGGAAAAGATAAAGCTGAAACAGGGCTGGAGAATTTGTTCTGATCCCAATGAGGCCAGGCAACTAGAATGTTAAAGGAAGATCATGCAGTTTTCCAAAAAGCTGCTTTATTGAGGTATAATTGACATGTAATAACCTGCACATATCTAAATTGTACAAACTAATAAGTTTTGGTATATGTATATACCCAGGAACCATCATCATAATCAAGATAATGAACATATCCATCACCTCCAGAAGTCTCCTTGTGTCCCTTTTTAAAAATTTAATTCTTATTTTATATTGGAGTACAATTTATCTACAATTGTGTTAGCTTCAGGTGTATAGCAAAGTGATTCATCTATACCATATACATATATCCATTCTTTTTCAGATTCTTTTTCCATATAGGTTATTAAAGAATATTGAGTATAGTTCCCTGTGCTGTACAGTAGGTTCCTGTTTCCTGTGTTCCTTTGTAATCCTTTCCACTTACTCCCCTACTCCTGCATCTGCCCAACCAGACAAGCACTAATCTACTTCCTGCCATTAGAGATTATTTTGATTTTCCTAGTGTTTTATATTAATGGAATTATAGTATGTAATCTTTTAAGTCTGGATTCTCTAACTTAGCTTAATTATTTTGACATCTATCCTTGTTGCATGTATCAGTAGTTCCCTCTCATTGCCAAGTAGTATTCCATTATATAAGTACACCATAATTTATCAGTGCACCTGCTAATGACATCTAGGATGTTTCAAGTTTGGGGCTATAAAAAAATAAAGCTGTGAAAATTAGTGAGTGGATATATGCTTTTACTTCTTCTGGATTAATACCTAGTAAAATGGATGGGGCATATAGTAAGTGTATATTCGGCACTTTCTTAAATAAACTTTTGTAAAGTTGTACAATTTTACATTCCTATCAGCAGTGCATGAGAGTTACAGTTCCTCCACATCTTTGTTTGACAGGGTAAGCTTTTAACATTTTGACCAGTAGCCAAATGTTGAATAGGTGTGTAGTGGTATGATTTTTATGTTCATTTCCCTAATTACTAATGATATTGAGCATCTTTTCAAGGTGCTTATTTGCCATCTGTACATCTTCTTTCATGAGGTATCTGTCCAAATATTTTCCCCATTGTTTTAATTCAGTAGTTTGTTTCCTTGTTACTGTGTTTTATGAGTTCTTTATGTATTCTGGATGAATTTTTATCAAACATACTTTTAAAAATATTTATTTATTTAGGCTGCTCCAGGTCTTAGTTGTGGCATGTGGGATCTTCGTTGCAGCATGCAGGATCTTAGTTGTGGCATGCAGACTTTTTTTTTTTTAATAAAAACTGATATACTTTATTATTTATTTATTTATTTATTTATTTATTTATTTATTTATTTATTTATTTATTTGTGGTATGCGGGCATCCCTCTGCCGTGGCCTCTCGCGTTGCGGGGCACAGGCTCCGGACACACAGGCTCAGCGGCCATGGCTCACGGGCCCAGCCGCTCCGCGGCACATGGGATCCTCCCAGACCGGGGCGCGAACCCGGTTCCCCTACATCGGCAGGCGGACGCGCAACCACTGTGCCACCAGGGAAGCCCAATATACTTTATTTTTTAGAGAAGTTTAAGTTCACAGAAAATTGAGCAGAGAGTACAGAGTTACCATATACCTTCTTTCTCCCAACCTCAGTTTCTACTGCTATTAACATCTTACATTACTATGGTGCATTTGTTACCGTAGCTGAACTAATGTTAATACATTGTTACTAATTAAACTGCATAGTTTACCTTACGGTTCACTGTTATATTGAAACTTCTATGGTTTTGACAAATATATGACAGTTATCCACCATCACAGCATCATAAAGAATACTTCATCATGGTAAAAATCACCTCTGCTACCTATTAATTCCTTCCCTGAACTCCTAACAAAGAGTGATCTCTTTACTAGTAATCTTTTTACTATCTCTAAGTTTTATCTTTTCCAGAATGTCATATAGGTGGGATTATATACTATGTAGCATTTACTGACTGACTTCTTTCACTAAGCAATATGCTTTTTATGTTCCTCCATGCCTTTTGTGTCTTGATAGCTTGTTTCTTTTCATTGCCTATTAACATGCTTTGGATGCACCACAATTTACTTATCCATTCACCCTTTGAAGAACATCTTAGTTAATTTTAAGTTTTGCAAATTCTGAGTAAAACATTTATGAACATTTATGTGAGGGTTTTTGTGTGGACATGTTTTCAGCTCATCTGAGTAAATATTTTGGAGCATGATTGCTGGATCATATGGTTAGGAGTATATTTCATTTTTTTTAAAACTACCAAGCTGTCTTTCAAGGTGGCTGTGCCGTTTTGCATTCTCACCACCAATGAATAAGAGTTCCTATAGCTTCACTTCCTTACCAGTATTTGGTGTTGTCAATGTTTGTAGATGTTCTTTAGCAAATTGAGAAAGTTACTTTCTATTACTAGTTTGCTAACATTTTTATGATACAGTGATGTTGCATTTTGTCAAATGCTTTGTCTACATCAATTGATATAATCATGATTTTTATTCTGCATCCTGTTGACATGATGCATTACATTAATTGATGTTTGAACATTGAACCAACCTTGCCTGCTTGAAATAAATCCCACTTGGCCATGATGTACAATTTTTTATTCATTGTTGGATTTGATTCACGAATATTTTGTTGAATATATTTGCATATGTTTATGAGATACTGGTCTGTATTTCTCTTTTCTTATAAAATTGTTGCTTGGTTTTAGTATTAGAGTAGTGCCGGCCTCATAGAATGAGTTGGAAATTGTCATTCATCATTGCTGGGAGAGTAACACATCTATGATTCTATGGAGTGAAGGCAATGGGAGCCCCATATTTGGTAAATCTTCTGGATTCTGTCCTAGGTGCTTACTCTCTTGGCTGATTTGAATCTGTATCCTTTCCTTGTAATAAAACATGTAATAAAATTATAACCATGATTTTTAACAGCTTTCAGTTATTTTTGTAGTCTTTCCAGTGAATTGTCAAACCTGAGAATGATTTGGGGAATCCACTGAACTTGCAATTGGTGTCAGAAGTGAGGGCAATCTTGGAGACTGTTCTAATTTTGCAGTGGGCCTAAACTCTATACACCTTTTTTTTTCATGGAAAAGCATTTTTTAAAAATAAACATACATATATTTAAGATGTAAAGCATGACTATTTTATATGTATAGTTTAATGATTGACACAGTCAAGCTAATTTTCATATCTTCTCACACAGCTACTATTTGTGTATGTGTGTGTGTGTGTGTGATGAGACAACCTGAAATCTACTCTCATAGCAAATTTCTGGTATTCAACACAGCATTATTAACCACAGTCATCGTGCTGTACATTAGCTCTCTAGACATTCATCTTACATAACTGCAACTTTGTGTCCTTTGTCCAGGATCTCCCTGTTTCCCTACCTCCCCGCCCATGGTAACCACTGCTCTACTCTCTGCTTCTATGTATGTATTTGACTTTTAAAAACTGCACACGTAAGTAGGATCATCTTTTTGTTTATGCCTACCTTATTTCACTTATAATATTCTTTTTATTTCTCTTTTGGCTTAAACAAACATTTATTTCTCTAAGTTCTTGTCAATATCTGTGAGTTTACTTCTATTTGTTTTATTCACTACTTCACTGTATATTTTAGATTCCACATATAAGTGATATCATACAGTATTTGTCTTACTCTGTTTGACTTATTTCACTTAGCACAATGCCCTCCAAGTCCATCCATGTTGCTGCAAAGAGTAAAGTTTCATTCTTTTTTATGGCTGAGTAATATTCTATTGTGCATATATACCAGAACTTCTCTATCCATTCAACTGTTGATGGACACTTGGGTTGCTTCCATGTCTTGGAAATTGTAAATAATGCTGCTATGAACATTTGGGTGCATGTATCTTTTTGAATTAGTGTTTTTGTTTATTTGGGTATATACCAAGGAACGGAGTCACTGGGTCATATACCAGGTCTATTTTTAGATTTTTGAGAGACCTTCATATATTCCACAGTGGCGGCACCAATTTACATCCCCACCAACAGTGTAGGAGGGTTCCCTTTTCTCCACATCCTCACCAACATTCGTTATTTGTGTTCTTTTTGATTATAGGTATTCTGACAGGTGTGAGATGATATAGAGACTACTACAAACAACTACATGCCAACAAAATGAACAATGTAGAAGAAACAGACAAACTCCCAGAGAGGCACAATCTCCCAGAGTGAACCAAGAAGAAACAGAATATATGAACAGACCAATCACCAGTAATGAAATTAAATCAGTAATTTAAAAACTCCCAACAACCAGAGGTCCAGGAACAGACGGCCCCACAGGCAAAATCCACCAAACACTCTGAGAAGAGCCAACACCCACCCCTGTCAAACTACTCCAAAAATTTCAGAGGAAGGAACACTTCCGAACGCATCCCACGAGGCCAGCATCGCCCCAGTTATCCAAAATTTGTATTTGTCAAAAAGTTCTTTTTATGAATCTTCTTGAAGATCTTTATTTTACAAGAGCATCAGAGTAAAACAATAATTGTTCTCATCACCCTCTTGGGCATTAGCACAAGGTGGGAATCAGCTGCATTCTTTATTTATCCCTCTGATTTTTCTGCAACCTTTCCTTCAAGGAGAAATCGCTGGGTTCTGCGGAAACTGTGAGTGGTGACCATGAGGTAAATCTGAGACCAGACCAAGTTCAACCAAAGTTGTGATACTTATTTCCCTTGTAGGATTCCACATGGTATTAAGAGGCACTGTGGGAAGAGTATATTAGTAACTGCCATGTCTTGGGTCCTCTGGATACCTCTGCCCGGGGAGAAATTCCAATGGCAGGTATGGGTGACACATGCTCTTCCTTAGCAGATAGCAGCCTGGGAACTCGTCTGACACTTTGACCTCCACATGGAAAAATCCTTTCTTTTTGTGAATAAAGGTGGCCTTGAAGGTCCAGATTTCAGGGAACTGGCCCGCAGTCCCGAGGAGGGTCGCAGCTTCGGCCGGTGGGGCCCCTCCAGAGCTGGCAGCGTCGTGAGGCTGCCCTGCCCTGGGGCTGCAGGGCAGCCGGCGTGCGGACTTCTTAGTCGCGCATGTGGACTTCTTAGTTGTGGCATATGGACTCTTAGTTGTGGCATGCGGACTTCTTAGTTGCGGCACGCATGTGGGATCTAGTTTGCTGACCAGGGATCGAACCCCGGCACCCTGCATTGGGAGCACAGTCTTACCCACTGGACCACCAGGGAATTCCCTATCAAATATTTGTTTTCCAGATGTTTTCTCTCAATCTATGGCTTGTCTTTTCATTCTTTTAACAGGGTCTTTTGAAAAACAGATGTTCTACATTTTGATGAAGTCCAATCTCAATTGGTTCTTTTATGGATTGAGCTTCTGGTGTTGCAGCTAATAAATTTATAACTGATTGCAAATATTTTCTCCTGTTTTTTTTTTTGGGGGGGGGAGTTTTATAGTTTTAGGTTTTCATTGTTAAAAAGGAGACAACCGTCTCAAAATGAAGTCACTTGTCCAAAACCCAGGTTACCAAACTGAGACTTAATACCTAACTTTTACAGTTTCAACCTTTCCCAGGAGAGGACTCTTAATCCAGTCAATCCAAAATTACCTGTGAGGGGACTTCCCTGGTGGCACGGTGGTTAAGAATCCACCAATGCAGGGGACACGGGTTCGAGTCCTAGTCTGGGAAGATCCCACATGCTGCAGAGGAACTAAGCCCATGCGCCACAACTACTGAGCCTGAGAGCCACAACTACTGAAGCCCGTGTGCCTAGAGACTGTGCTCCACAACAAGAGAAGCCACCACAACGAGAAGCCTGAGTGCTGCAACGAAGAGTAGCCCCCGCTCACCGCAACTAGAGAAAGCCTGCGTGCAGCAGTGAAAACCAAACGCAGCCAAAATAAATAAAATTATCTGTGAGGTAATGCACCTGATAGATACCTGCCCCCCCCAAAGGATGGTGACCTCCCCTGAAACAATGCACTCTTTACTAGTAACTTTCTTGTCCTGCTCCCTTCTGCCTATAAGAGTCTTCCAGGTTGTATAGCTCCTCAGAGCTCCTTTCTATTTGCTAGAAGGGATGCTGCCCAATTCATGAATTGTTGAATAAAGCCAATAAGATTCTTAAAATTTACTTGGTTGAATTTTGTTTTTTAACAACATTTAGGTCTATGATCCATAAGACATGATTTAATGGGAATACTCTACCTAATGCCCCAAGAATTATAAATTTTATCCCTCTGGTTGATATGAACAGTTACTATTCCCAGTTGTTATTTTACTAATATGAATTCTAAAATGAAATGGTCACTTTCTCTGAAAAGTTCCTATCACTTGTTCCTCACCATTTAGGTTTTCCTTGTTAGCCGGAATTAACTCAAAATAATAGTAATTCTCACTACCTCTTTCCCTTCATTTAGACCAGTCAAACATCATTACATAGTCCAAATTGACAACAGTGAGTGTTCTAGCAAATACCCAATGTTATATACTTGGAGCCCCTATTGCTATCTTATTTCTATGCCAACCTTTACTTTTTTTTTAGTGCAGCATCATCTACTTCCTATTCTGTGGACTCCCACAATTATATCACTTCCATATTTCTTTCCTATTGTCTTTACCCAAATGCTTTTAACTGTGATTCCACCTGAAGAACAGAAAGGTTTCTTTATTCTTAAATTCTTAAATCACTTGGAAGTATGAGTTGACATTGATTTAGACCTGATTTAAAGGCCCAATTTATATTTCTCAGGCTGCTCATATACTGGCTACAGTTTATATCTATGATAGACACAAGGGCTTCTCTAAGACGCTGCAGTTCAATTCTAAGGTTTTTAAGTCTCAAGAAGCATATTGATAGGCATTCATGCAATACTAGCCTGGAGCTTTGGGGGAGAAAGAAATCTGTGGTTAAAGACTCAGATGCAACTTTGAGACCATACTCTTGAAGAAATGAGCAAAGCAAATCCAAAAAGAAAAAAAACAGTGGCAAGGATCAAGAGGAAAGAAGATTAGGTGCTCTAGCCTACAAGAAATTGAAATGGTTCCATTCGGCAAAAGTAGGTGTGTAGTACACCACATTTCCATTAATCTCTAAGTGATCTAATGATCAACAAAAAGCCAGTAAAGAGACTAGACATAAGAAAAGTTAAAAACAGATTAAAAATTCCAAGTCTGAATGGTGACTGATGCATACCCAGATGCAGAAGAGAGTTAACGTAGCAGGCTTGAGACTGCTCTCCTTAGAAGAGCCTACTTACAAGGCTGGCCCTTGGATGGCATTTTGGGAAATTGGATTTGGGGAGTATGCCCACCATTTCCTAAGTGATAAGAGTATTTTATTGTGCCTAAATTGTTTATACAAGCAATATGGTTTATGCTGAATAAAACTGGTACATGCTAGACACAGGGTGCCAACATGACCAGCTTCCAATGAAGACCTTGGGCACTGAGTCTCTAATGAGCTTCCCTGGTAGAGAGCACTTCACATGTTTCATAATTAGATGCTGGAGGAATTAAGGGTGTAAGATAAGTTAGCAGGTCTCCTGAGAAAGAGAACCAGGAATGGCTTTCTTGACATAAGAGAAGCCATTTCGGCCTAAGTCATTTTGTTATCTAAGCCCAGCCATAATGCCTGCCCTTGAAAAGGTCTCAGTAATTAATGATCTTAAGGGAACAAAGGAATGCAGGAACAGAGAAAAGGCAGTCAAACAATAGTGCAGTGATGAAGCAGAGTCCCAGTTCCTCCTCAAGGGATATACATAATATATCTTTGAGTTCTGCAGGAACTAAGGTCTCCACCCAGGTGGAGGATGGATTGATGATGTGGACCTTCCTGACTTCAATCGACTAAAGCTTGGACTCTGTCGACCTTTGCTCCAATTCTCCTGTGCTCAAGCCCCTTCATGAATATGCATGTACCCTTAGCTTAAAACTTGCCCAATTCTGCTGTTCAGTGAGACACTGCTTTGGTCAAGATCTCTGGTGTTCTCCTTCCTTGCTGCAAGCAATAATAAACCCTTCCTTCTCTTGATCTTTGGCTTGATTGTGTCTACTGGCTCAACACCCACCAAGAGGTGAACCCAGTTTTCAGGTAACAAGTGAATCTGGTGTGACTCCACTTCGACAAAATTCTTATAAGGTTGTACATGATTTTCTCCAGACTTCACCCCATGTACATTTTCCCTTTGTTGATTCTGCTTTGTATCTTTTCACTGTAATAAATCTTCGCTGTGAATATGACTATATGCAGAGTCTAGTAGGCCCTCCTACTAAATTACCAAATCACCTAGTGGGGGTGGTCATGGGAACCCTGATACTCTCAGTTTCTGAGTTTAATAGATTAATATGGTCCCTTGCTTTAAAAATAAAAAAGAGTCATATGAAGGTGGCACATACTTCCAGGTGGGTGTAAGTGCTGTGAGAACTCAGACAAATGCTGAGAGAAGAGGTGCCAAGCAAGAATCATTTATGTATCAGAGTGAGGGTAGATGGAAAAACAGCAGTCACTCAGCCTACCAAGCAGGTGGCTTTCATCAAACACTTACTTCATGCCCAAGGCAGAACAAAATGTTTAAGTCTACACATCTTTTGAGAACTTTGAACACTGTGCAAAGATTAAAGCCACACAGAGCAATAGATTTACAAATCAACAAAGCATTAAACTTAAAAAATTAATACTTTGACTCAGTCTGGAAGGAGAAATGAAGTTACCAACATGGTTAGCTAACCACCTAGAACAGTATTACCTCCCAATGCCAATGTAAGGCCTTACTGATACACAGTGAAAGACAGGAACAATGGACTGAGAGGTTCAGTGCTTAAATAGTGCTGTATTTGGGAAGACGCACAGGTTACCATTTATGTTCATACCTCCTTCTAGCCTAGTCTCTCAACATGTTGCCTCCATAAGTAGTATATTTATATCTGACTGATTAAAAAGCATGCCTATCACTGTTTAAAAAGCTATTGAAGTAACCAGGAAGATACCATACTCTAGAGAGTATTTATCAGAGCTTTCTCTTAATCAGTACACTGGTTGAAATGAAATAAATTTACTTAGCAATACAGAAATTATTCATATAGTACGGGAGATTACGATCATATAACAACACTAGTAAAACACTGAACTCCAAATCCTAACCTAATCTGACTGCTCCAGTCTCAGAGATTTCCTCCTGCTCAATATTCTTAAGATTTAGCATCACAAAAGTTAGAGCAGGGAAAGAACCTTACATAACATCAGGTCTGTTCACATTTGATATAACAGACTTAATGTAACCCTCCTGTGGCATTTAGAATAGAATATCTTGCATTGTTTTCTTGTCCATCAAACTATCCATCTTTCCTTCTCTTCTTTCCTCCTTTTCCTCCCTATGTATCATCTGTTAAGTCTCTTTAATCAGAGTAAGTCATTAAAAGGGAAGTCCTGCATCTACTTTGGGTTTTTGGTGGCAAATGCTGTAAATTGTAAAATGAAGACTTGAAATAATTATACTTAATTTTGACATTGAAATTTTCATTGGGTTTGATTCACTATTATTCAACAATAAATTTTCTACTAGTATAAAGTTATAACATATGCAATAATATATCAGAGAACCTTTCTGAAAAGGATGGATCTTACTTAAGCTAACATGCCCAGCCATATTCATCTCTTTAAATAATCAGATTATTGATTATGGGAACTTATAAACTTCTCATATCCAGGCATTAATCACCACTCCCGAACTGCACTATTTAATATGGTAGTCACTAGCCATGTGTGCCTACTGAAATTACACTAATTAAAATGAAAAGTCCAGTCTCATTACCCACATTTCAAGTGCTCAATAGCCACACTGGTAATGTGTTACCGTGTTGGACAATGCACACTAAGAATAGTTCCACCAGCACAGAACTGATGGGACAGTTTTATGGGACAGAACTGCTCTAGGAGTTGTTCTACTTCTTCCATTAATAGGGTACTTGGATTTACAACAGATTTCTCAGTCTCTCTGTCTGTTTTACTTATATTCCATGATGTGCCTAATCCAGAGGCTTTCTATCATGAAAAACAGTAAGCATATATGTATCTTTACATATAAAAAATCATAGTCATAAAAATAGAGTATTTAAAGTAGCCAGGTCACAGAACTTTAAAACTATTATTTCTCTAAAAGATACAGGATTGGCCAGTGATTCTGAGATGGACAAATGCTTTAATTGGTCTTAAACATTTTTTTTAATTGGAAAAGTTATTTAGAAACTATCACTTGGGTGAAGGTGGTCAAAAAGGACAAACTTTCAGCTACGAGATAAGTTCTGAAGATGTAATGTACAACATAATATGGTTAACGAGACCATACTGTATATTCAAAAGTTGCTAAGAGAGTAGGTGCTAAAATTTCTCATCACAAGAAAAAAAATGTAACTACGTGAGGTGATGGATGCTAACTAAGCTTACTGTGGTAATCATTGTGTAATATATACATATATCAAATCATTATGATGTACATCTTAAATTTATATTATTTTTATGTCATTTATATCTCAATAAAACTGGAAAAAAGAGAGTAAGAGAAAAAAGGGAAACAATATCAAACAACAAAAAAGTGTAAAAATGAGGTACACTAACACTCATATGCCCTTTACCCAGATTTACATACTGTTTACATTATACCCCATTTTATCATTTGCACATTCAGATATTTGCACACATACATATGTAATATTTTTCTGAAGTATTTGAGAGTAACTTACATATATCATGACCATTTATCCCTAAATATTTCACCGAGCATTGCTTATGAACAGGAATTTTCTTATATATATAACTACAGTACAGTTATTAATTTCATAAACTTTATCTCACCTATCATCCACATTATGATTTTATCAGTTGACCTAATAATATTTTTTATACTATATTCCTCCCAACATGCTTAGACACTGCATTTAATTTTCATATCTCTTAATTCTCTCTTAATCTGAAATATTGCCATAGCCTTTGTCTTTTATGACATTTCCATTTTTGAAGTATACAGTTCCCTTCCTCCTTTATTTAGAAGAAAGTGTGTCATTTTGTGTTTGATGTTTCCTTGAGATTTAGATTCAGGTTGTGTACTCTCACTTGGAACACTGAACAGGTGATGTGTTCTCAGAGTTTAATACCTGGAGACATGATCGCTCCATGCTGTATAATTACTGTTTTCTTTTTCTTCCTTACAATTAATAAACAGTCTTAGGGGAAACACTTAAAGACCGTGAAAATATCCTGCTTCTCCTCATTTCTCCCTAGATTTAGCAGCCACTGACGACTCTTGCTTGATTCAACCTTTTCTATGATCATTTCAAAACAATGATTTTCCTACTTTAGCACTCCTTCCACATTTACTAGCTGACCTTGTAACATTTTACTGTAAATAACAACCCTCCTTCCTCCCCATCCACCCACATATATATGTATATATGTATCTGCCTGTCTGTCTGTCTATCTCTCTCTCTCTCTCTATCACTGATATAGACTCATGAATGTCTATTTTCCCCCCAAAGTATATAATTAATTAATTCATTACTGTTCTTAATTATTTATTTAAGTAAGATAGTGCCTATATTTGTTGATATTATTTTAAAATGAAGCAATGACTGGGTTATTAACACAATGCTAAACTGGCTGGAAATGTCAGGCCTGATGCCTGACCATAAGAAAGTGGGGGAGGAGGAGAGGAGGGTAAGGGAAATGGAGAAGGCTGGATGGTGTGGAAGAGTTCCCACATGGACATCAGACTCATGAAAGAAGGGTACCTAGAATTAAAGCAGCCACAGGCTTTCCAACTATACCTGTTAGCTGCAAATGGAAATGTCCTATTTTACATTTTGAAAATTGTCTTCCATTCAAGGGAAAACATATGGTTAATGAGTTAAGCTTCTGTGCAAGAAAATTCCTGAGAAATTGTGATGCACAAAAAAATGGGGCTAAAATAAATGTAAAAGAATGACAAAAGTGGCAGCACTTGTTGAACATGAATAGAATCAGGACTACAATTAAATATAAAAATATGGTTATAGCTACTCTTGTAATTCAGCATCTCCACAATTAGTTTTTTCCTCACTAAGACTAAAAGGTATGCAGTGCTGTCTTGCATCCTCCCCTCCACTATCCAATTCAATCAGTGCTCAGAGATCCTAAAGAAATGTGATTTTTTCCAGTGGTTAATTTGGAGCTGTAGAAAAGGGCAGACTTGTCATTAAATAACTACCCTTGAATAAAAGAAATCTCAGGAAGTAAAAGAATGAGAAGACAACTGTTTCTGTATGTGAAAATTTAGAAATAAGTTTTCCAGCTAGGTATGTTCAAGATGACAATCATAACAACTGATTTTCAGTTTTAAAGTACAGTGTGCTTTAGAGACAGAAAAAGTAGAAATGGAGTGACAATCCCACTGGTGGGAAGACAGGAAAACAGGGCTGCAGCCAGCAAGGAAAGCTTACTAGGCAATCTTCTGAGAGTTTGTGAGGTACATATGTCACTCAATAGAGACAACTTTCATACAACAACTTGACTCATAAGGAGAGTTCATTGATGGTAAAAAGAGAAAAAGAGGGAGAAAAAGGTTGAGCAAGGGGCAGGAAAAGTGAAGGAGAACTGAAGATAAAAAATAATAGAAAGTTAGAATGAAAAGGGCTAGGGTCTTTCTTCTCTTTCCTTCTACTTTCTCATTTTCTATCTGAGAAAATGGAAGATGAGAGAAATTAAATGACTGAACCAAGTTCACAGAACTGAATAGTAAGAAGAGCGAAAATTAGAACCCCAAACTCATTTTCAACCAAGCAGCTGAGGCACAACAGAAAGAGCACTGACCTTCAGATTACAAAGTCTGGGTTTGAATCTTTACTACCACTGGCTCATTCTATGGGCCTAGGCAAAGTCATGGCATTTCATGAACACTCTGAAGAAACTCATTGGCAGTCTAAGAAAAGTGAGTTAACAGAGATTTCTGTGAGTAGAGACTAGGGTAGCATTAGCAGCTAGCTTGTTAAGTCAATATTAAGAGGTCCCCAACACTGAACTCTGAAATGTAAGTGGTGAGACCTATAGAAACCAGACAGAACCTATTACCTCAGTGTACACAAGAGACAAAATTCCAAATAGTACTGAGGATATTTTAAACAGGGTGAATTTGGAAAAAATACATTTGCATTTTCTTCTCTGTTCTCTCCGCCTTTGAAACCCAACAACAAAGTTCTAGAAGTAGTAAAGGGCTAGACTCTTAGTTTCTCTTCCTAATATTGAGTTTTGAGAGTTCTTCATATATTTTGGATACAATTTTTTTTTGAAATTTTGAATTTTATTTTATTTATTTTTTTTACAGCAGGTTCTTATTATCTATTTTATACATATTAGTGCATAATGGGATACAATTTTATCAGATGTGTGATTTATAAATACTTTCCTAGAGTCTGTGATTCGAATTTTCATCCTCACCACAGTACCTTTAGAAGACTAGTTCTTAATTTTGATGAAGTGCAATTTATCAATTTTTCTTTTATAAATCGTGCTTGTGGTATTGATTCTAAGACATTTTCCCTTAACCCAAAGTAAAAAGGTTTATTAATTTTTTGGTTGGTTTTTTTTTTTTAATGTTTTCTTCTAGAAGTTTCATAGCTTTAGGTTTCACATTTAAGTTTAGGTACAATATATTATATATAAGTAGGTCTAACTCTGGATGCTGTATTCTGATGCACTGATCTGTTTATCTTTACCATATTGTCTTAATTACTGTAATTTAAAAATAAGTCTTATTTGACTCTTTGGATTTTAAAATGAATTTCCAATTCAGCTGTCTATTTCTACAAAAAAAGCATGCTGGAATTTCAGCTGGTATCAGTTGAATCGTTAGGTCAATTTTGGGAGAATTGACATATTAACAATATTGGTTTTCTGATCCACAAACACAGTATATCTTTCCAATATGGGGTGTTAATCTTTTGCAGAGCAGTTATCAGAGTATGGGTCACATTTATCCCTAAGTATTTCATATATTCTGATGCTATTATAAAATGGTATTTAAAAAATTTAACCATTTAAAATGTTTATCCTCATCCAGTCTTTGTACTACTGTTATACGTTTTGCTTCTACATACCTTATAAATTCCACATTATATTACTTTTCTTAAATGTGTAAATTGTCTTTTACACTTAAACAGACATAAATAATATGAAGAATATTATTTTATATTTATGTTTAGTGCCTTTCTTCTTACTGGCTTTTCTTTCTTCACACAGCCATCTTGTATCTCTGCTCTGCTTTTTATATTGTTCTCAAAACGCTCATTCATGTATGCCCTGCCCAATTATTTATCATAAAGCACTTGTCATTATCTGAAATTTCAAAAATTTTATTTATTTTCTTTTTTGAGATTATAAGGTTCATGTGGGCAGGATCTGTACCCACATAACTCAGAACAATGAGCACACAGTAGGTGCTCTATAAACATTTGTCAAATAATTCCATCTTTACCTATTTGTTCCACTTATCTTTCTCCCATATTAAAAAATTAATCTTTACACATTGACATGAACATTAAAATCTTGAATCAGATAATGAGCATTATTACTGTAATGACAGAATTAATCAAATAATATACCAAGGCTCAAAATCACATTCATTTGAAAAAAAGCAACAAACAGGCTAGCAAAGGTTCAAAAAAAGTTAATAATTAAGGGAAGAAATAATTTAATGTTCATTGAATAATAAAGACAATAAAAATCAGGTGGCAAAAGTATTTGAAATTTAATTTAGCTAACAGGCACTTGAAGGAAGATAAGTTATAAGAAGGTTTGACTCCATAAACAGAAGCACAGTCAAATATTACATTTTCGTGTTTACCTGCACGGTGCCTGTCAAATTGCTTTGTCAGTAATGCCTGATATATGAATGTCAATATTCCCATACAAAATGAGGGAAGAGTATTTAGGACTTCTTCCAGTTTAGAGAGGCTCTTGGATCAACAGCTTAGCTTTGAAAGAGTCCAGATGGATACCAGGCGATGTCAATGTAATATTGAAGAGTGGGCTAGATCTCATGCTCTGATTCCTTATCTCAGCATGCTGATGTTAACTCTGCAAAATCAAGTACTACTAATGTGGCTGCTTATATAGCACAACAGAACTGGTTCCACATCAAGCCTTTCTGTCGCATGAGTAAATATTCATTCATACTTTAGCTGAGACAATCTACCTATTTATTTTTAATTGTGGTCAAAACCACAAACATAAAAGTTACCATCTTAACAATTTCTGGTCTGCAGTACAGTAGTGTTAACCATATACATTGCTGTATAACAGAACTCTAAACTTTTTCATCCTGCAAAAGTAAAACTGTATGTTCATTGAAAAGTAACTCCCCTTTTCCCCCTTCCCCAGCCTCTGTCATCCACCATTCTACTTTCTGTTTCTAAGAATTTCACTATTTTAGAAACCTCATATAAGTAGAATCATTGAGGCAATCTGTTGAGTACTAGATTCCCTTTCCTATCCCATGATGCTCTATGACAGATGGCGCAGTCTTAGAGCCAAAGTTCATTTGAAATAAATGAACAACATAATTAGCTTTCTGTGATCTAGGGTTGAGAATCAATATCAAATAAATAGTCAAATATAAGGACAAACACTCTTGACTCCAAAAAGAATGATCATGAATCTAAATTTGTCCTACACATTTTAACGACGGTATCCCAGTCATACCTAATGTAGAGAATGTACAAAGTTTAATATTATTAGTATCATATTATCAGTTTAAACACCTTTCAGATTTCATTTTGAATCTATAAACTACTAGTATAAAACATATTTCTTCAAGTCAATAACCAGATATCAATGTCTAGACTGCATTTTTCAACAGATTTTCTGGTTTGAAAAAATATTTGTGGAATATGCAAGTATATAAAAAACTGTGCACCCAGTACCAATTATCAATTTGATTTGAAACAATTAACATTAAGACAATAGTAAATACATGTCTAAAATGTTGATTTGGTTTTCAGCTATTATGATACTTGTAGTAGGTCACCAAATAATTATTTATTATTGTTAAATTTAGCCTGATTCGAAGATCTGCAGTAGGTACGCATGACTTTCATTGGAGTTTACAGAGGCTTATCCCTTCTCTCACACTGGTAGCAACTGGTCTATAATAATTTGTGTAAGTGCCCAAATAAATAATAAAAAGGAGATGATAAATAACTGGTAAAACATACAGCAAAGTAAAATATTTAAAACCTAGTAAGAATAATTCATTCTGCAGACTGGTCAGCTACCATGACAACATCTTCAACATAAAATTCACATACAGTTGACCTTTGAACATGGATTTGAACTGCGTGGGTCCACTTCTATGTGGATTTTTTCAATAAATATTTTGGAAAATATTTTTGAGATTTGTGACAATTTGAAAAAACTCATAGAGGAACCACATAGCCTAGAAATATTTTTTAAAAATTAAGGAAAACGCATGTCATGAATGCATAAAATATATGTAGATGCTAGTCTATTTTATCATTTACTACCATGAAATATACATAAATCTAACACAAAACGTGAAAATTTATCAAAATTTACAGAGACAAACATACTGTACATGGCGCCATTCACAGTTGAGGGAAATGTAAACAACCATAAAGGTTCAGTTTTAAATCATAACTGCATAAATGAACTGTACATGCTGTAGTACTGTAATAACTTCTCAGCCACCTCCTGATGCTATTGCAATGAGCTCGTGTTGCAAGTATGAGTATCCGCTTAAAACATCAAGTGACACTCATCATCTCTGTATAAGCAGTTTGCCTCTCCATTAAACTGTGTAACTCAGTAAAAAAGGGATCTCTTGTGGTTCTCGTGTATTTTTCATCATGTTTAGTGCAATACCATAAACCTTGAATAACACCATGGGACCCATACAAAGTGCCACTAACGATGCTGGAAGTGGTCCCCAGAGGCAGAGAAAAGTCACGACACTACCAGAAAAAGTTGAATTGCTTAATATGTACTGTAGATTGAGGCCTGCAGCTGTGGCTGCCCACCATTTCAAGATAAAGGAATCCAGCATAAGGACCATTGTAAAAAAAAGAAAAGGAAATTCGTGAAGCTGTTGCTACAGCTACTCCAGCAGACACAAAAACCTCACACTTTTTGTGAAATATCTTTTTATCTCATACTGAAAATGCAGCGTTTATGTGGGTACAGGATTGTTATAAGAAAGGCATACCAATAGATTCTAAAATGACTTTTTAAAAAGTGAAGTCATTATATGACAACTTCAAGCAAAAGGAAGATAAAAGGTCTAATGCTGGAGAATTTAATGACAGCAAAGGATGGTTTTATGACAGAGCCAATCAAGGAAATGATGAAAGAGATTGTGGATATGGGGGGAAAAAAAGGTGGAGGGGTGAAGGGTTTTAAGACAAAGATCTTGGAAAAATTCAAGAGATAACAGACACCACACCAGAGGAATTAACAGAAGACAACTGGATGAAGATGAGTGCTTCTGAACCAGTGCCAGATGATGAGGAAGAAGACATAGAAGAAACAGTGCCAGAAAACAAACTGCATTAGACAATCTGGCAGAAGGGTTCAAATTATTCAAGACTGCTTTTAAGTTATTTTATGACATGGACCACTCTGTGATACAGGCACTGAAACTAATGCAAACAGCGGAAGAAGGATTAGTACCGTATAGAAACATTTTTAGAGAAATGAAAAAGCAAAAATGTCAGACAGAAATTAGGATGTATTTCCATAAAGTTACACTGAGTGTGCCTGCCTCCACTTCCACCTCCTCCATCTCTTCCACTTCTGCTACCTGAGACAGTAAGACCAACCCCTCCTCTCCCTCCTCCTCCTCAGCCTATCAACATGAAGACAAGGATGAAGACATTTATGATGATCCACTTCCACTTAATGAATAGTAAATAATCATCTGAGTTAATAAACAAACTAATCTGTTGTATATGTGTGTGTGTGCATGTGAAAATCAAATAAATGTACAGTAAGAACTGTGTGAGACCTTTTTGCATCACCATCATAATCACCTAAGTTTTCATGATACAGAACATCATGTGCAAGACTTGTATTGAAGTGGATAGCCTTTCCTTACATAGGCATAAGGCGAGTGATATTTAATATAAAATTAAAAATGTGTTAGTTTTCTTACTGTCTTATAACTTTGCTTTCAAAGAATTACATTACCATACAGTATGCCTCTCTCTCTCTAATACTTCGAGTAACTGTGTATCAGTCTATCATCACAGGTAAGTGGTTTTTTAAAAAAAGTAACGTTTCCAATACTATATTATGAATATGACTATAATACTGTATGCCATAAAAATTTTATTTGACAATGATTCATTCATTAGTGTATAGGCTAGGCTACCATGAAGCAATCGTTATCGATTATACTAGACTACCATAAACAATCATATTGTTGCTTCTTCATTAACAATGGATAAGTCGTTATACCTGTAAATAAAGATGCATTTCTTTTTCACATTATCTTTTCATTTTGATTCCAGTGCTAGTGTTATATGTATAACATCTACAGGGTTTTGTAACATATAAGACAATGCTTATACAGGTACTGAGAGACAGCCAATTCATGTTGTAAACAGATGATGTAAACTTATGGTACTGATATATACAGTACAGTACTATAAATGTATTTTCTCTTCTTATGATTTTGTTAATAATATTTTCTTTTTTATAGCTTACTTTGTTATAAGAATAGGGTATATAATAAATACAACATACAAAATATGTGCTGTTCAACTGTTTATGTTATCAGTAAGGGTCAACAGTGGGCTATTATTAGCAGTTAAGTTCCGGGGGAGTCAAAAGTTATATGCAGATTTTCAACTGTGTGTGGGTTTAACACAGTTTCTAACCAAACAAACTTGGGACCAAGATATAGAGAGTAGGCTATGGCCAGAGCTAGAGTCGGTCTGCCCTGGTTTAAACTCTGGTCCAGCCTAACAGGGAAAAATTGGCTGGTTTGGGGTTTCTGCCTTTGCCTTTAAGTCCTGATGTAACTTTCTTCCCCCAAGGTTGCTAATTAAAGAATAAAAAAAAAAAATCCAATCCCCACATTGTTCAAGGGTCAACTGTATTCAGATATCAGAGAAATCAAGTATTTAGAAAACAGAAAATAAAGATGTAAATTTCCATAAAACAAAGTAGAATCTAACTAGAGAAATATATCCTAAGAACTAATTTCCAAATACTCAAATACCACTATGGCATACAATTTACTTAACTTCCCCTCCTGTGGCAGGCAGGCAGCTTCTCAGATAGCCCCAGTGATCACAGTCTGTCTCCTGGTACTCGTGCCCTTGTGTGTGAATACCTGCCCCGGCATGTAGGCAGGACCTGTGACTTGCTTCAAATACAGCAAAGGTGATGAAATGTCACTCTCACAATTAGGTTATATAAAACAGCAACTTCTATCTTGCTAGTAGACTCTAGTGCCTTCTTGACTCACCTGTTCTGATGAAACAAACAGCCACACTGGAGAGGTCTATATGACAAGGAACTGAGGTTGGCCTCCAGCAAAGAGCCAGGTAGGAACTGAGGCCTGCAGCGCAAAAGCCCACGAGGAACTGATTCTTTCTAACTACACGTAAGAGTGGAAGTGGATCCTCCCCCAGGTTGTTACCTTTGCTGTAGCCTGTGGAAGACCCCGAAGCACAGGAACCAGCCAAAACTTGACTGGATTTCTGACCCACAGAAACTGTGTGTTAGGTGTGTTTTAAGCTGCTACTTTTGCAGTAATTTGTAACAGAGAACAGAAAACTAATACACCATCTTTAAAGTAGAGATATCTCATAGTCTTATGACATTAACTAAACGACTTATTGAAGATGGCGGAGTAGAAGGACATGCTCTCACTCCCTCTTTCGAGAACACCAGAATCACAACTAACTGCTGAACAATCATCGACAGGAAGACACTGGAACTCACCAAAAAAGATACCCCACATCGAAAGACAAAGGAGAAGCAACAATGAGACAGTAGGAGGGGAGCTATCACAATAAAATCAAATCCCATAACTGCTGGGTGGGTGACTCACAAACTGGAGAACACTTATACCACAGAAGTCCACCCACTGGAGTGAAGGTTCTGAGACACACGTCAGGCTTCCCACCTGGGGGCCTGGCAATGGGAGGAGGAATTCCTAGAGAATCAGACTTTGAAGGCTAGCAGGATTTGATTGCAGGACTTCAGCAGGACTGGGGGAAACAGAGACTCCACTCTTGGAGGATACACACAAAGTAGTGTGCGCATCGGGACCCAGGGGAAGAAGCAGTGACCCCATAGGAGACTGAACCAGACCCACCTGCTAGTGTTGGAGGGTCTCCTGCAGAAGCCGGGGTCAGCTGTGGCTCACCAAGGGACAAGGACACCAGCAGCAGAAGTTCTGGGAAGTACTCCTTGGCATGAGCCCTCCCAGAGTCCGCCAGAGGGCAGACAACAGAAGCAAGAAAAACTACAATACTGCAGCCTGTGGAACAAAAACCACATTCACAGAAAGACAGACAAGATGAAAAGGCAGAGGACTATGTACCAGATGAAGGAACAAGATAAAAACCCAGAAAAACAACTAAATGAAATGGAGATAGGCAATCTTCCAGAAAACGAATTCAGAATAATGATAGTGAAGATGATCCAGGACCTCGGAAAAGCAATGGAGGCAAAGATTGAGAAGATGCAAGAAATGTTTATCATAGATCTAGAAGAATTAAAGAACAAACAAACAGAGAGGAACAATACAATAACTGAATTGAAAAATACACTAGAAGGAATCAATAGCAGAATAACTGAGACAGAAGAACGGATAAGTGACCTGGAAGACAGAATGGTGAAATTCACTGCAGTGGAACAGAATAAAGAAAAATGAATGAAAAGAAATGAAGACAGGATAAGAGACCTCTGGGACAACATTAAATGCAACAACGTTCGCATTATAGGGGTCCCGGAAGGAGAAGAGAGAGAGAAAGTATGCGAAAAAATATTTGAAGATATTATAGTCGAAAACTTCCCTAACAAGGGAAAGGAAATAGCCACCAAAGTCCAGGAAGTGCAGAGAGTCCCATACAGGAAAAACCCAAGGAGAAACACACTGAGACACATAGTAATCAAATTGGCAAAAATTAAAGACAAAGAAAAATTACTGAAAGCAGCAAGGGAAAAACGACAAATAACATACAAGGGAACTCCCACAAGGTTAACAGCTTATTTATCAGCAGAAAGTCTACAAGTCAGAAGGGAGTGGCATGAAATATTTAAAGTGATGAAAGGGAAGAACTTACAACCAAGATTACTCTACCCAACAAGGATCTCATTCAGATTCAATGGAGAAATCAAAAGCTTTACAGACAAGCAAAAGCTAAGAGAATTCAGCACCACCAAACCAGCTCTACAATAAATGCTAAAGGAACTTCTCTAAGTGGGAAACACAAGAGAAGAAAAGGAGCTACAAAAACAAACCCCCCAAAATTAAGAAAACGGTAATAGGAACATACATATCCATAATTACCTTAAACGTGAATGGATTAAACGCTCCAACGAAAAGACACAGGCTTGCTGAATGGATACAAAAACAAGACCCATATATATGCTGTCTACAAGAGACCCACTTCAGGCCTAGGGACACATGCAGACTGAAAGTGAGGGGATGGAAAAAGATATTCCATGCAAATGGAAATCAAAAGAAAGCTGGAGTAGCAATACTCATATCAGATAAAATAGACTTTAAAATAAAGAATGTTACAAGAGACAAGGAAGGACACTACATAATGATCAAGGGATCAATCCAAGAAGAAGATATAACAATTATAAATATATATGCACCCAACATAGGAGCACCTCAATACATAAGGCAACTGCTAACAGCTAGAAAAGAGGAAATCGACAGTAACAGAATAATAGTGGGGGACTTTAACACCTCACTTACACCAATGGAAAGATCATCCAAAGAGAAAATTAGTAAGGAAACACAAGCTTTAAGGACACAACAGACCAGACAGGTTTAATTGATATTTATAGGACATTCCATCCAAAACCAGCAGATTACACTTTCTTCTCAAGTGCGAATGGAACATTCTCCAGGATAGATCACATCGGGGGTCACAAATCAAGCCTCAGTAAATTTAAGAAAATTGAAATCATATCAAGCAGCTTTTCTGACCACAATGCTATGAGATTAGAAATCAATTACAGGGAAAAAAACGTAAAAAACACAAATACAAGGAGGTTAAACAATACGTTACTAAATAAGCAAGAAATCACTGAAGAAATCAAAGAAGAAATCAAAATATACCTAGAGATACATGACAATGAAAACACGATGATCCAAAACCTATGGGATGCAGCAAAAGCAGTTCTAAGAGGGAAGTTTATAGTTATATAAGCCTACCTCAAGACAGAACAAAAATCGCAAATAAACAATCTAACATTACACCTAAAGGA
>NC_041232.1:49653733-49655224 GCF_002837175.3 Physeter macrocephalus | reverse complement strand
GATAAACAAAATTGATAAACCATTAGCCAGACTCATCAAGAAAAAGTGGGAGAGGACTCCAGTAAAATTAGAAATGAAAAGGGAGAAGCTACAACAGACACTGCAGAAATACAAAGCATCCTAAGAGACTACTACCAGCAACTCTGTGCCAATAAAATGAACAACCTGGAAGAAATGGACAAATTCTTAGAAAGGTATAACCTTCCAAGACTGAACAAGGAAGCAATAGAAAATATGAACAGACTACTGAAAAGTAATGATTGAAACTGTGATTAAAAATCTTCCAACAAACAAGTCCAGGACCAGATGGCTTCACGGTGAATTCTATCAAACATTTACAGAAGAGCTAACACCCACATTCTCAAACTCTTCCAAAAAATTGCGGAGGAAGGAACACTCCCAAACTCATTCTATGAGGCCACCATCACCCTGATACTAAAACCAGACAAAGATAGTACAAAAAAAACTACAGACCAATATATATCACTGATGAATATAGATGCAAAAATCCTCAACAAAATACTAGCAAAGAGAATCCAACAACACATTAAAAGGATGATACACCATGATCAAGTGGGATTTATCCCAGAGATGCAAGGATTCTTCAATATACATAAATCAATCAATGTGATACACCATATTAACAAATTGAAGAATAAAAACCATATGATCATCTCAATAGATGCAGAAAAAGCTTTTGACAAAATTCAACACCCATTTATGATAAAAACTCTCCAGATTGGAAGAATCAATATTGTGACAATGACCATACTACCCAAAGCAATCTACAGAGTCAATGCAATCCCTATCAAATTACCAATGGCATTTTTTTACAGAATTAGAAAAAAAATTCTTAAAATATGTATGGAGACTCAGAAGACCCTGAATAGCCAAAGCAGTCTTGAGGGAAAAAAACGGAGCTGGAGGAATCAGACTCCCTGACCTCAGACTATACTACAAAGCTATAGTAATCAAGACAATATGGTACTGGCACAGAAACAGAAATATAGATCAATGGAACAGGATAGAAAGCCCAGAGATAAACCCACGCACATACGGTCAACTAATCTATGACAAAGGAGGCAAGGATATGCAATGGAGAAAAGACAGTCTCCTCAATAAGTGGTGCTGGGAAAACTGGACAGTTACATATAAAAGAATGTAATTAGAACACTCCCTAACATCATACACAAAAATAAACTGAAAATGGATTTGAGACCTAAATGTAAGACCGGGCAGTATAAAACTCTTAGAGGAAAACATAGGAAGAACACTCTTTGACATAAATCGCAGAAAGATATTTTTTGATCCACCTCCTACAGCAATGGAAATAAAAACAAAAATAAACAAATGGGACCTAATGAAACTTCAAAGCTTTTGCATATTAAAGGAAACCATAAACAAGACGAAAAGACAACCCTCAGAATGGGAGAAAATATTTGCAAATGAATCAACGGACAAAGGATTAATCTCCAAAATATATAAACAGCT
>NC_041232.1:49647077-49653011 GCF_002837175.3 Physeter macrocephalus | reverse complement strand
GACAAAGATGTAGAGAACAAACGTATGGACAGCAAGGGGGGAAAGCGGCGGGGGGTGGGGGTGGGGTGTGCTGAATTGGGAGATTGGGATCGACATGTATACACTCGTGTATAAAATGTGTGACTAATAAGAAAATAAACAGTAAAAAAATTACATTAAATAAGTAAAACTAAATTGCCTAAAATACAGATATTAGATGGTTAGTTTTACTCACTTTCTAGTTAATTAACTTGTGGCATTCCAACCAACAGCTGGAAGAATATAGTTTGTTTAGAATATAAAACAAATTTTAGTAGCAAACAACTTTATAGTAACTTAAACCCTGTACTTTATTTTCATTGTATTTTTAAAATTAATAGACTTTTTAAGAGCAGTTTTAGATTTAAAAATTGAGCAGATAGTTCCCATATACTCCCTCTCTCCCCCTCATGGTTTCCCTGATTTTTAACATCTTCCATTAGCGTAGTGCATTTGTTACGATTGATTAACCAGCATTGATGCGTTATTATTAGTCCATAAAATCCATAGTTTAATTAGGGTTCACTCTTTGTGTCTTTGTGTTATACAGTTCTATGGATTTTAACAAATGTTCTAGCTATTCATCCCTCATTCTCTCTCCCTGACTGCAGGCAACTATGGATCATTTTACTGTCTGCATAGTTTTGCCTTTACCCTACACTTTGGGTTGTGATCTCCTACAGTAATATAGCTTACTCTTTCCAGACCAAATAATATACAATGAGTCAGAGCCAGTAAATGTGACTAAGTATTCATGCTTCTCATGTTCCCTATTAGAGTTATTCTCATGTTCTTTATTAGAGTTATCCTCATTTACATTTCAGCTAATTCTTCTGCATTTTGATAAAGCATTACCTTCTTTGGTCAGTCTCTCTCTCTCTCTCTCTCTCTCTCTCTCTCTCGGAGAGAGAGCCTTAACTATTTTCTTAAAATAAATGGTTTAAATTGTCACATTTTAAGTTTACTTTCTGGGTAAAGGAAATTACAGTAGCAGACAAGCCAAAATTCTATGCACTGGGCTTAAGAATGTATTTGATTGGTGGTGGAGGGAGACACAGAACTGCCTTTTAAACTGTTTGTTTAGCCCAATCCTCACAGTTCACAGGGACACAGAAATTCAATATGCATAATCATCTTAGGATTCAAAATTCATATGGCACAGTATGCTATATGAAGACAACAGAACCTTGCCTGCACCCAAGACCTTCATTATCATTATGATTCATACCACTGGACCACATTTTAAATAAATCTATGTCAAAATGAATCCTAAAAACACTTTTAATATTAATTCCTATTAAAGTGAGAATCTTTGCAACATAACTGATATAATACCAGATTTATTAGGTTCACCCATCTGTGAAGAGTAGCATTTCCTTGGCTATTAAAAGTATATATTTTATTGACTAGGATTGTTTATTGACTTAAGGGTACAGCTGTTAAAGTGAGCTGGCAATCGATCCTACAAGCACACTGAATTTATCAGCAAGATACCCAGACATTCGGAAATGGTCTTAATATTACGGCTCCAAAAAGCAAAGCTTCAGGCACTATTATAGGATCTCTTGAAATTTGTAGTTACTTGAATACCAGAACATTCACTGGTCTTTTTTTTCTTATTAAGGATTTCATGTACCATAAAAGTAATACTCTACTCTTTTTTTTTTTTTGTAGTTAAATAAGTTGGATTTATTATTTGCTGCAGCGAGGGGAAACACACACCTTGGGGAAACATAGAAGTGTTAGGAAGATCCTACTATATAGGATTTAGGCTTTGGTTGAGTAATTTGAGGGAAGCAGGTGGGAGTTTGCTCTAGATTGGATGCTGTCAGAAAACAGGGATGATTCTATGAGTGGATATCTCAATAAGTTTTATCTTTAGGGAGGGGAGACTCACAAGAGGATAAGCTATAATTGGTAGAGAAATAGCAGTCACTCATTTTGGCCAAGAGAGGGGATGTTTGGTAACTTGTGGGCTGCATAGTGACCTTGGTTTTGTCTGTATTTAGATATAATTATGAAGTGGCCTTGTTTTGTCTTATTTTATCATGGTCTCAGAGTAACCTTGCATGGGGTTAGTGTTCTTTGAGATTGTTTCTGTTCAGTAGGGGAATAACATGGCCCACAGTGAGTGGTAGGCCAGTTTTCAAGTGTCAGGTACCACCCCCTCCTCTTTTTTTCCTTTATCACAAGTTCCAGGGGATGCTGATACTACTGATCCAGAGACCACCAGCCTTTGAGAACCACTCTCTGAGAGGGTAAAGAGACCTGAGACCTATGTTTGGAACAGGTACATAATAAAGTAATACTCTATTCTTCTTAATTAAAGGCAGTACTTCTGGTTACTATTAATTACATAAGACTAAATGAAATACTGTGATCAATGTTCAAGTTTAGGTGGTCACTGTAATATGCATAAAAGACACTGTACCTAAAGAAGAACAAAAACTCATACTGAGAAAAATCAATATATGAAGTTAGGCTTCAAAAAAAGGTGTCTTCAATGTTGGAATAATGTTGAAGTTAATTTTTGTGCATGGTGAAAAAGGTCTAAATTTATCTTTTCTGCATGTGTCCAATTGTCCTATCAATGCTTGTTGAAAAGATTATTTTTTCCACATTGAATTGCATTAGCACCTTTGTTGAAGATCAGTTGACCATAATTGCTAGAGTTTATTTCTGAATTCACAATTCTGTTCCACTGATCTAAATGTCCATCATTATGGCAGTACTATATTCTTGGAAACTGTATGTATTAGTTTTCTATTTCTGTATAACAAATTACCACAAACATAGCAATTTACAAAAACACAAATTTATTACCTCACAGTTCTGTAGGTCAGAAGTTCAGGCAGGCTTGGCTAGGTTCTCTGCTTAGTTTCTCACAAGACTGAAATCAAGCTATCAGCTAGGCCAGGCTCTAATTGGAAATATCTGAGGAAGAACCTGCTTCCAAGCTCAGGTTGGTGACAGAATATAGTTCCTTGTGGTGGCAAGACTTAAATCACTCTTTTCTTGCTACTGGTCAGAGACAGCTCTCAGCTCCTAACCCCTTCCATCTTCAAAGCCTGCAGTGGTATGCTGAATACCATTCTTATGCTTTAAATCTCTCTGACTTTCTCTTTTGCTCCCAGCTGGGGAAAACTCTCTGCTTTTATCATGTAATTAGGTTAGGCCCACCTAAATCATCTCCTTTTTATTATATAACATATCACGGGAGTAAAACCATTTCCGCAGGGGTCAAAAGACATGCAAGTCAGGTTAAAATTCTATCTACTATACTGTACCTTTAGAGTAAACATTAAAATTAGAAAGAGTGATCTTATACTTTACTGTTCTTTCTCAAAATGTTTTGGCTATTCGTATTACTTTGCATTTCCATATAAACTTTAGGATCATCTTATCAATTTCTGTAAAAATGAAATTATCAAAATTTGCTGGAAATCTGATGGATATTGCAACAAACCTATAGACTAATTTGGGGAAAACTGCCATTTTAATAACATTGAGTCTTGCAATCCATGAACATGGAATAATATCTTAGATCTTTATTTCTCTCAGCAATGTTTTGTTATTTTCAGTGTTTTTATTGCACTGCTTTTATTAAATATATCCATTTTTGAATTGTTCATTGGAAGTAAATAGAAATAACATTGACTTGCATACTGATCTTGTATCTGCAACTTGCTGAACTTATTTATTAGTTCTATCATGTTTGTGTGTGTGTGTGTGTTTGTGGATTTCTTACGATTTTCTACATATAGGACCATGCTGTCAACGAATAAAGACAGTCTTATTTCAGTAATATAGAGAAAATTTTCTCCAACAGTTCTGCCTTCTGTCCTCCTCCCTTTGTGCAAGTACACATACACACACACACATACAACGTCTTTATATCTTATAAGCTCAACAATACAGTTTTATAATTATTGTTTTATTCAGGTGTCTTTTAAGTTTTCTATTTAAGAAAAGAGAGATATGTAATTACTTTCACCAGTGCTCTATTTCTTTATGTGAATTTGAGTTACTGGCTTATGTCATTTTCTTTGATCTGAGCAGACTTCTATTAGTATTTATTGTAAGGCAGGTAAGCTAGCAATGAATTCTCTCAGTCTTTATTTATTTAGGAATGTCTTTATGTCACTTTCATTTTTGAAGGATGGTTTTATTTGATTGCCAGTTATTTTTTTTCCTTCAGCTCTTTGAATATGCCATCCCACTGCCTCTTTCCTCCACTGTTTCTGATGAGAAGTCAGCTGTTAATCATATCTTTGTTCTATGTACAAATCTTTTATTCCACAAGGAGTTTAGTAGTACATTTGAGTCAGACATATAACAGATATCCAAAGAGCATAACATTTTTGATTTGGCTTCTTTGTCAGCTAGAAGTGTGGTGACACTTCTGGACTTCCAAGCAAATCTGGGCTTCTTATAAGAGACTCAAAGATAGCTTAGTATAGATAGAATTAAAATAAATATTACACATTAAATACACATTAAAATGCATAAGTAAGTTAGATAGAATTAAAATGGTAAGGAGCTCTATTACCACATGCCTATATGAGGCAGTTAAAAAATGTTTAACCAAAAGAATACATGAAAATAATCACAGAATAGGAAACGGTCCCAAGACACTGTGGCCCTAAGCACTACAAAAACTATTTTAACAAACTATAGAGACAATAGTAATGGAAACCACCCATAAACAATTAAACATGCACTCAGCAATGATTTACATATTATAGTTCAGGTTCTGTCTAGTCCATGACCTAGACCTAAATAAAGAAACACAGAACAAGTAATCATAGGAAAAATGGAAAAGTTTCTGGCCTTTCACCAGATCAGAACAGTATGGATTCATTAATATCCATTGCCCATGGCTGAAAAGTAATGATGATTTTATCCATTTTATAGAAAAGGGGGAAATCTCAAGATGAATCCAAATCTACCTTTTTGCATCTACTTGGCAAAAAAATGGAAGAGTTAAGAAAAACATTAAGGAAATCTTGCAAAGAGACATTTTCAAACTGCAGTGGGAAAAGCTACTCAAAGTGCTGCCTAGGCTTTCTCTTAATATAAAGAATACTGTGGAAATACCATACCTCTCCTGAAATGATACAGCCTATCAAATAAGATTAAAATAGAAGTTATAAGGCATCAGAGTTTAAGGTGACATTATCTAACTTCAGATTCACACACACACAAAATAATAACACTCAACTGTGACAAGAAGAGCTATATTCTAAAATGTACTCTGGTTAAAACTATGGTTACTAGATCCTCCCATGTCCAAGAACAAGGTTATACTGTGGGTAAGTATTGTTTCTTAAGATAAGGAAATGGAGTAACAGACACACATCAGTGAGGTATCTCAGTCTAAACAGAACAAGTGAAAAATCTTTCTAGATTCCACAATGAAGAACTTGTAATGCTGAACAAATTACAAGATGAATGGAGAATGCATTCATCTTTGAGGCAAAGCAAGAAAGAGAATGGGGGGAAAAGCAAGGAAAAAATTCACCCTGTAAATGGAGCAACTTCTTTTCAACCAAATGGCAGAAGTAAAAAGAAAACCATAAGCTAGCACATTCTTCTGAAGAACTGAAAATTTAATAAAACTATACAAAAAACCTATAATGAGCAAGTTGAGCCACATGGCAACCAAAACAAAAAAGAAACAAAAGAAGCCTCTTAAAGTCAAATGAATGCCTCATGAAAAATGAACTGCTGCATCTCTATCACAAAGTCTGAAGGTGAGTTTAAAAAACCTTATTTTTAATTTTTTTTTTTTTGCTTTTTATTTATTTATTTTTTAAACATTTTTTTAAACATCTTTCTTGGAGTATAATTGCTTTACAGTGGTGTGTTAGTTTCTGCTTTATAACAAAGTGAATCAGTTATACATATACATATGTT